>NC_052948.1:5712328-5890243 GCF_013358895.1 Oreochromis aureus
GGGCCATATAGGAATTGTATTTTTTTCAACCAGATAAGAGGTAGATAGATGGAGCTCAGTGGCATCATAGGTATTAGTGAGTGTGAGTGTAAGTAAAAAGGAAGCTGCAGTCCTCATACGGGCCTTGTAAATGCCTTCTGTGCTTCTCTTGGTTGCTGTCAGATGCATCGAGAGAGTGGTGGCAGGGAGGAAACACAAAGTGTTTATCTGGACATTTTAAGGGCAAGTATATAAGGATGGGGTGAAGAATATGCTGAAGAAGAGGACAGATAAGACATGTGTCTAGAGACGTGTAAAGATGAGGAGTACCAAAGTACCATCTGATCTGAGAAGCAAATGTTTGCACCTTTTTAAAAAAATATATTCTTCCCTGCAAATAAATAATAATGAAAAATCTGTTTCAAAAGTTGGCAGGCTGTCATGGTTGGAAATTATAGAAACTAAGTCAGGGTGTTTTTTAAAAAAAATGAAAGATGTAATATCTTACCAGCCACCTGCTTTTACCTATAATGAATTTATCCACTGTCACAAACTGCCTGTAGTTGTATATTTGCAGCCTCCAGGTGGTTGCCTTGCTTTTTTTTTTTTTTTTTTTTTTTTTTTTTTTTAAACGTGACTGAGAATGAGGTTACATAAAGGGTGTTTTATGTTTTTCCTTTTTGCCACTTGGTGTATACATATTCCAATGTACAGTATATGGACATGTGGGCGTTGAATGGTGGGTGTGTATGAATGTGTATGTTGTTAAAATGAACAAGATATAGATTCTGTGCCCTGCCTCCTGCTATTCCTGTCACTGGCAGATTGCTTTTATGGGTCCACCCCTTCATCTCTTGTACCTGATAAGAAGGGAAGTGCTGAGGCTTCATAAGAAATTAAGAGACTAAAGGAGAAAAAAGAGACGCATTAGCGGTGAGCAGATTGGATTGGTATGAAAGTAAATGAATATTTGAGTCACATGCGTGCCACTGATGTTAGATGCAGAATACCATAATACTGAAATTTACTTTTGCAGTAATGGTATTTCTGATGGTATGAAATACACAAAATGAAATACACAAAATGCAATATAACAGTAGAAACCTGGGAGCACTCCTCCTGTGGAGTCGCTTTAATTTAGTTTCTGTGTGTTGCTGCTGCACATACAGTAGCCATTATGTAAATATGTGAAATACAGATTTTATATGCTATCGTACCCCCTATGCATACATTCTAGGCGTGTACTGTATGATTTCTCTGATGATACCAATATTTTAATTATACTGTAATTTATTAATGTTTAATGTATTGATTACATACAACACCCACATCGTGTCTAAAAACAAACAACTTTCCTGCCGTCTCTGTTGTGAGAAAGTTCACTTCCAACAAGTAAATTAACTGATATGGCAACATTCACATGGCTTACAATTAGATTATATTGGCTATGTATTATCTTTTCAACCACCAATTGCTCGTGAAAAGTTGCAAAACGGAACTCAAAATCGCCTTTCATAGTCCAGGGGGGTTGATTTTGAATGGCAGTAATACCAGAAGCAATTCACTCATTGCATATTGCTTGCACTTGACAGTGGCCCACATGTAGACATTTAAGACTGCATGTACCTTCTCAGTCAAAACCAAATGTCACTTAGTTGTTTAATTATTACTTAATTACTTTGGTGTAGAATGTAATAGTAATGGGGAATGGCGTGGGCCATCCTTTATCAATTGGAAAGCATGTAGGGCTTATCATAATACAGTAAAAAGGTCAAAATCTATGCACCCTTAAACATTTTCCAAAGTTGTCCAGTTGGCTGGATTGGAGTCGTTGCCAGGCCGATTTTGGCCCTTTGGCCTTATGTTTGACACTCCTGAATTAGATGAACACCTCTGGTTGGAACCTCTGAATCAACAAACAGCTGGTGGTGCCTTATCTGAGTGCACATGAAGGTTTTTGAATTTACACTGCTTGTGTAATATGGCCAAAGTCCATCCACCAGGTGGTTTAACGCACACTTTGATTTTTGCTTTATAGCTTTTTCTTAAGAATGCTGATCATTAACTTAACAAAAAAAGATCACTCTAAACAAACTGTGTGATGATGGATTCATTCGCCCTTTCCCTTTATTTAATGACTAAAGAGACAGCAAGGTGACAAACGTAATTCAGCTCAATGACACTGTATTCAGTGTAATCTGCTCTGCCTGTCAAAGCAGAGACCGTTTGGTAGTCACAAGCTGGAAGTCAAGAGGGTCTACCAGTTAAAACATAACAGCATTAGGTTTGTCATTATTTCAGTGACGAGTCTGTCAAGAGTTTTTTTTCTGTAACAGTTAAGGTTTAAATGGTAAATCAGAAAGACACCACAAAAATATCAGGTCTGTAAAAATATCATGCACTCTTGCTATGTAAACAATGCACTGTCAAACACACACACATTCACAAAGGGCAGACCAACAACTCTTAGAACGCTTTCCCAGATTTTAATAAGACAGTGAGCCGTAAAAGGCCAGTTAGCCAAGGTAAAGGCCTGCAAATGAGGTCATGGAGGAAAGAAAGGGAGGATGAGTGTGAGTAGATATTTCATGGGAGTGTTGAGATAAAGGGCTGCACCATTGTCTTTCACCTGACGGAGATTTTAATCATAGTGGCAATTTTACAGCGGTCCATAAACTGCAGCAGCCAGGCCTCATTGTTAACCTCCAATTGCTTTCAGGGCTGTAAATACGGCTGCCTTACATTGCTCTGGCCTTGCCGATGGTTTATGGGAGACGGGATGGAGGTGGTGATGGCAGTAGGAGACTTCCCGGAGAATAATGAGGAGCAGAGAGCATAGACTGACTAGTAAATAAACATATTCGATCATCAGTGACACTCAGCACACTCGGCTGCATGATACAAACTTGTCGTTGATGAAGCATGGCTGTATGTGCTAGCTGGGTATTAGACTTAATCACTTAATCTGTAAATGGACCCGTCGAGATTAGCGTCATAACTGCTCAGTTTTACATTTACATTTGAAAAGTGACACATGACCATTTTTTTATTTCCAAGTAGCCATTACATTTAGCATTTCAAATGTTGTCACATGCTAAAAAGGATAGTTGATGTGATTCAGTGATTCAGGATGATGAATTCACAGCGACTCAGTGACCTCATCGCTGACATTTGGTTGAAAGAGTTCTCTCCTGCCAACTGATTGAATCTGCAGCTAGCCAAGTGGAAATGGATCTCCCATGAGACATTTGGTGCATCAGCTTGAGCACCCTTCTCAAGGATGCCTGACCTCACATTGACATATTTTGTTTTCTGTCCAATTTTCCAGTGTGCTGTCACTCTGGTCGCCAAAATACTTTAATTACATTTTTGTTTTTTAATCATGGACTCAGAGTCTCTGGGGTTAAGCTACAGGTTGCCAGTCTAAATGGGACAAATGGGAGACAGAGAGATAATAGAATTATTACAGCAAAATCCTTTCTATCACTACATGAACTAGGAAGCAAGCTGTAAAGTATAAACTTTTATTGACCCTGCAACTTCATAAGGCACTTAAGACAAATGGGACAACTTGATAACCCGAGCAGCAGAAGGTGTGTGCAGAGAAACAAACTAAGATGGAGAGGTTTGCTATACGGTCACGAGTAGAAGGAAAGTACACCCTCTGTCAGTCGTGAGGTTTTAAATATTAGGACATAATAAAAAAATAATCAGGTCCTTAACACGTCTTAAAATTAGGTAAATAAACTTGCTTAAGACAGGGTTTTCACTTATCTGTAAAACCTTAAAACTGAAAAGATGTATTTTGTTTTTACCATAACTCTATAAGAATGACACAGTAACAACGAGTCACAAAACACAATAACTGCAACAATCTTATACAATGGATTGAAACTAGAATCTGGAACAAATCAGAGAGGAGAACAAAACAAAAAAGGTTTCCTAAAATTGTATGAGGATGTTGGATTTCTGATTTCATGGCTTGCATGTAATGTACCGGTAGTGACATGGTTTTACTGTGTGATCGAGGCTACTACATTGTTCCTTCATTATATTCTTTGATCGATCACAATTAAAGGACTAAAACGTATTTATTCCAGAAGAAAAATCTGAGTATAGTTCTATTGATGTTTCATTTGATGCTCTTTAAAGTTGTGATCCGTATGCAGCAGTGCATATCCCTTATGTAGCCATAAGCCTCTGATAATGCCTCTCATAACTGATTGCAACCCTACAGACAGTGAATTCTTCCCTGTCATTTTTCACGTTTCTGGGTGTTGACAGCTCCGTTATAGGAGGCTATTTGAGGATTCAGTCCAGAATTGTTTTTCCTGCGGGTGTTTCAGTGCCTTCACTCATTCTTACTATTACGACTGAGGCATTTGTCAGCCTGGTGTTAGTTCACAGAAGCTTGAAATCCAAGCTGTGGGCCTGCAGTAAACTCCAAGGCAGGACTCCAGCAGCGAGGTCTGCACTGTCACAACCAGATGCCAGCAAAGTAGAGGCCTGTTTGTCAAGATCAGCAGCTGTGTGTGTGGACACATGCACGTAAAATACATGCAGACATGCATTCATGCTTTGAGAAAAATCTCAAAATGGACAGCTCAGTATGATACCCACGTTCCCAGACTGATGTAAATAATTTATCACTTTTCCTTGTTTTTGTTTTTTGGGGGTTTTTTTTCATCCTATTTAGGCTTTGAAAGCATTTAGCTTTATTGCCATTCGCTGTATCCCAGATAGAGAGGAGGAGAAGAATTACACTGTGGTATCGGCTACAATCCTTTTAGAAGGTTCCCGCTCTTCCTGCACTCGCTCCACTTCCCACCAGCTTGCTTTGTTTCACCAGTGGTCAGTGTTAATCTGTTTCGGGCTGTCTGTTTGCTGTTACAGCTCAGTTTCACGCTGGGGCCATGCTGGGTGAAGGTCATTAGATCATAAGAGATAACACTGGTCTTTATCTCTGTTTCTGCTTCTAATCCCCACCTATCTTCCTCAGTGGGATAGGTTATATTAAAGGTAGGTGAAGTTAAGTGTCTGTTAAAGACAAATAAAGTAAAACAAGGCAATTCAAAGTGCTTTGCATAGAATATAAAGAGCATTAAGTTAAAAAGCAACAGCAATAAAAGTCTGGTCAAGCTTGACAGTAAGGCAAACCTATGTTTATTTTATGTTTTTGCACTCTATAAAATATCTACATCACAAGATAATTAATAATTTAAATCTGGGACTCTCGGCCATTTGACTTTAGAACTGAAGAAGCTTCTCGGATGAGAGGTGAAACGTCTTCAAGCAACTTAAAGAAGTCCAGACGCTTTTCTTTGCAAACTCCTTTGACTACGATGACCTGGATGACTGAGAACCTTCACAGACATGTCACAAGATAGTTATACATGGGTTATCCCCATATAAAAGCATTGTTTTTAGTTAGAAGGAGGCATAGTTTAGCATAGTTTCAGCAGTCCTGTAAATTGTGACTTGAGTGGAATTCTCATAGTATATGTTGGTGTCAAATATCCAATTTAAAATATTTACCAAACTCATTAAAAACAATCCAAGCAGCAGAAGTGAGTTTTCTCCAATAGTTGTATGGGCTCAGCTTTACAGATAGGGGACGGAGCTATCGAGTTTTTACTCCTCTCAGGAGGAGCCGCTTGGGGTGGTTTGGGGATCTAACTACAATGCCTTCTGAGTAAAGAGAGGTCAGGTGTCTTGGGTATGTCCTACTGGGAGGAGACCTTCAGGTAGAACCAGAGGCAGATTCGGGAGGCGGTGGAGAGATTACTTCTCTTGGTGAGCTTTGGCGAGCCTCTGTGTCGTCCCACAAGAGTTGGAGGATGAGGCCGTGGAGATAGAGGCTTGGGTATCTCGGTTTACACTGCTGCCGCCTCGACCATCAATAGATGAAAACGTGATGTATTATAATATGCAGAGCTAATCATACACCACCATTAGCAGATAATGCTGTATGAGAAGAGAATGATCTGCTGGTCAAAGGCCTTCTATGGGAAATGCATCAAGACAAATGTGTTTAAGTGCTTAATGTTTTAAGTGCTTTTAGACGACTGGATGACAGTAAATGGCTTTGCAGTGGAAGTCATCAGTATAGTGGTACTCAGACAGTGTTTGTGTCTGCTAGATTAAACAGGCAGGTGCTGCTCCTGTTGCCGCTTGATAAAGGGAAACAAAAACTGCACACACCTCCATTTTCTGTCCCATAAAGACTCAAGGAATCTGTTAACAATAGAAACAAGGCTGGGATAAGAGCCGCCCTGAAAAACGCTAAACAACAGAAGCAAAGCATTCACCCGTCTCTTCATCTTTCTTGACAAATCCCCTACTGCTCATGAATTTATTTGACAAGAGGCAGATAAGAAGACTTAGCAGAGTAGCATGGATGGGTGGAGGGCTGAATGGATGGATGGAGGGAGAGAGCGATGTGAGTAATTGAAATAAAATTGTTGGTGTGGGCATGTTGTGTTGCTATGGGTCTAAGGAAGAGGTGGAGAAGATTCATTTGCATCCCTGTGGGAACAGTTCCTGCTTTCATCAGTACTCCCTGTTTGCCAGATTTAGAGCGAGTGCCATATCCCAGAAGAGTTGGAGGGGATTTTGTGTTTTGATTTACTTTTCAGCTTTCCCTTCAGGAGTTTTCCATAGGTGCCGGCTTTCAAGTGTCTCCTTTTTCATTGAATCCACACTCTTTCATCTAAGAGTGCCTTTAAAACATTCACCAGTATGCGGGAAGATGTATTAACTTATTGATGTACCCTCATGTAGAGTCCTACAGAATATGTAAACCTTACAAAAATGCTAATGACAGTTATAAAGCTTGAGAAGCCGTGAACAAGCAACCAAATGCTGTTTAGGTTAGCAATGTTTCTTTTATTTGCAGATACCATTTAATACCACTGACGCCCAAGGTCATTTTCTGTTTACCTGTTTAGATTGTCACTTTACTTCTGCTAGTGCATCTCAAAACATTAGAATATCATGAAAAAAAATATTTTTTTTCATAAACTAGTTCAAAGAGACATTCATTAAATCTAATGTGAAATATTTCAAGCCTTTTTTTGTGTTAATTCTGACGGTCATGGCTAATCAGGAATCCAGTATCTCAAATGATCACAAAATTCTAATACCAATCAAATCCAAACAAGATTTAAAATGCAAAAATGCCCAGCTTCTGAATAGGATGCATATTCGTACACATTACTGCATCTGTACAGCGTGGGATGGAGGCAGTCAGTCTTGTGACACTGCTGAGGTGTTACTGAAGCCCAGGTTGCTTTCATAGCAGTGATTTTGGGTCGGGTGTTTCTCATCATCCTCTTGACAATACGCCATAGATTCTCTCTGGGATTCAGATCATATGAGTTAGCTAACTTAGTAATAATATGGTCTGCAAACCATTTTGCAGGAGTTTTTTGAACAAATGCAAAGTCCTGCTGGAAAAGGAAATTGTCATCTCTATAAATCTTGTTAGCAGACGGAAGCACAGAGTGCTCCTCTCATAGATGGCTCGGCTCTATGAGAGGAGCATTAAGTACATTAAGTTCATGAACCAGCTTCTCTTGACAGTCCTGATGAGCTATAAGTCATCATCATCAAAATGAAATTATATATACATTTTTGTTTGTTTTGTTATTTTCCCTTCTTTAACTCTAATCTTTCTCTGCTTATTGAAGTAGATGTGTTTCAGTTATAATCTATTTCCACCCGTGCTGAACCAGCCACCAGCCAGGAGGCCTCACTCCTTATTGATCTCTGCTGTCCCCATGCTGTCCAGGCAGAAGCCAGACACTTGGAGCCTGTTGATTGATCCCTCAGGATTTTTGTCTGATTCATCATCCACAGTCACACACTTTCTTCTTCTCTTCTTTTAAAGATCTTTATTTGCCTCATCATCACTTCTTTGTCACCTTTGTCTCTACTTCTTCTACCAGTTTTTCTCTGATCTTCAACAATAAAGAGAATATTGGGGATCACCGTTTAGTGTAAGTGGTGATATTCACTCTCTTATTCAGTATTTATGAGCAGCATATAAACACTATTATAATCAAGACGGGCTGCTATTTTATTTGTCAACCACAACAGTTATTAAATGATTTTTGACACTGTGTAACAAAGCTTCATTCATATTTGATATTTGATTGCGGATTAGCAATTCCACTGTTCAATTGCACTGTTTATGCTGATCTACAAAGAATCCACAAACTGTGTTTATGATCATTAAAAATACATTTGTTCAAATAAATAAAGACATGGTTGATACGGCGGGATTTGTTTTATTTTCCTATTTTCTCTGGCTGTCTGATAAACTAGTCTTAGAAAATAGTCTCAGCAGTTATCACAGCTGACAAAGACCTTTTTCTGCAAGTTAATATGATGATGCACCTGCTGCCCACCCTTGCTTCATGTTTACTTTGACGAAATATAGGAAGGCATGCACATATGATAGCCCATCCCTAAGTCTTTTAAGCCTAAATAATATTTCTCTTTTCTCAGCCTTTTCATTGTCATTTCCTCACCTCATTCTTCAGGTTTAAGAAAATGATCTGCTCTTACTTTAAAATACCACTTCTTTGTTTTATTATAGTATTATTCTTGTGATATTATGATGTTATACCTCGTTGTCAGTGTAACCTGCTATACAGGTACTGTCCACGCTGCTTTGATTTCCTTAGAAAACCCAGATGAAATTTGACCTCTGCCACGCTGGTAAATGACCAGTTCGGTTTCAGTCATGCTGTACTTCAGATATTTTGCATTTCACATGCTCCTATGATGACTTGCACTGTCATCAAACCTTGACCATGGAAGGACTTAAAAAAGACAAAATGGTGATTTTTCGTTTTATCGTGGGTTAAAGACTTAAGCAGGACAACCAAACAGGCTATTAATCTCGCTACAATAGTGGACAGAAGTGCTTTGTTGGACTCTGCTGGTATTGTCTGGATATCAATTGCTTTGAACATCCTCCTGGATTTATTCTGTCATTAAACAACCTGCTGCCTTGATTTTTCTCACTTTAGCCAGAAGAAATTTACAGGTATATCGACACCTGGGTCAATGCTGCTGGCTGGGAGGCAGGGATGGATCCAGAGTAGCCATTCAGACTCCTGTGAGATGGCAGCTTGTGGGAGAAAACCAATTTTTATTGGCTTTTTCAATTTGCATCTGACCAGTCCGGAGAAGCACTATGTTAATTGCAACCAGTGAGTCAATGGTGTAGCACAAGTGCATATCTTTGGCTCTCTGATGCACTCTTGTTCAGAACAGAAAACAAATGACTGGATGCCAGCGTGTAAGAGGTAAAGATTTCTTTAACTAAATTAGCTAGATGACCTTTTGAGACCTATTTTCTATTCAAGGTCAATTTAATGCTCATCATTGTTACACTAAATATGCATTAAAGCTGAGATGTATACCATTTAGTGAGTAATTGTTGGATGAAGAATGTTTTGCCACATGTGGGGGCAATTTTTGAGCGAAGAAACACCAAGTATGCTTTAACAAGCAGTGGTTGTGCTTCCACAATTTAATATAAAAGCGATCTCTTCTTTTCCCCTCTCCGTGTTGTCTCAGTCCTGGATAAGGTCTCATCATAAACTAGTGAACCGAGTTTTAAGGCAAACAGTGTAGCTCGCACCAAACATTAATTAGCACATATCACAGACAGAATCGTTAAGCTTCTTCCCAATACTAACACTAACTAGCCAGCTTTGCTTCGTAGTCCAGGGACATATGACACAAAACCAAAACTTCCACACAGGAGAGTCTGTGCTTTTTTGTCAGATGGCTGACTGCTGGAAACTAATG
Organism: Oreochromis aureus; assembly: GCF_013358895.1. Taxonomy (NCBI): domain Eukaryota; kingdom Metazoa; phylum Chordata; class Actinopteri; order Cichliformes; family Cichlidae; genus Oreochromis; species Oreochromis aureus. The sequence goes on from NC_052948.1 coordinate 5,722,130, forward strand.
GAGCATAGGTCAAACATGTCACATCTGCTTTCCACTTTTTTCTCTGCTGTCATATGGACTTGCCAGAAATTGACCAATTCACTTGAAAAATGCAATTTTGCTCATATTTCTGGAGCAGAATTGAGTTGTGTGCATTTCTTCTTATTGAGAAGACCTATCACTTTTCACAGATTTAGCTGGCAAGAACACTCTTTGCTGTTTACTTTGTTCTCTTTTTGGAAGATATAAGAACGCACAGGTTGCAGTTATTAAGTTTGAAGAGGCCAACTCAGGTTATAATGCTGTACTGATCTTTTCACCTCCCTCCATCTCAGTGTTTACAGCTGATTGTATGCAGCAAGTGACTCTCTGGGTCAAGATGATTCATACAGTAGGTAGTTAGTAATTTATATTACTGTAATTAATCTGGATGCATGTGCCTGATTTACAGATGAGATATATGTAAGAGTTTATAGGTTATTTCAAGATAAAACAGTAAAATGGATCAAATGGAACTTGGCAGTCAACTCATGAAGACACAAAAGCCAAACATCTTTAATAATCTAAGGCTGGAATAGCAAAGAACAACAAAAGTACAGTCGCAGCTTGCACTCAGTTTGTTGTGACACTAGCACATGAAAGAAGGCATGTCGAAGTGTTTGAATCATTTCGCATACCTATTTTGTGAAATGTAGCATGAAAATGTGAAAGCACTGACTATTCTGACTTATTCATGTAGAAAAACTTTAATTTTTTTGTCAGAAAAGATTGTGAATTCGTGCTGCACCTAGAGCCATAATGAAGCAACTGCATGTGGTAAATGACCCATTATACTAGGTGCAAAATTGTCCTCCTACATTTTATCCAGGCAAAGAGCAAGTTAGACACAGAAATTTGGTGTAGAGTTGCACAAAAGTGAGTAAACCCTTTACATTTACCAGAATTTCTGCATTGATTGCACACGTAATGTGATGTAGCCTTCATCTAAAGTCCTACTTGTGTGTGGTTGGTATTACCAGGAGACCTCATGTGTACTCACACAGCCTCCATAGTTGTGATGAGAGAAAGAAGCAGAACAGAGGAAGGAAAGGAAAATAATGAAAGTCACGAGTGCCCATTTAAATAGGACAAATACTATTACCTCAGTGTTTGGGAAAATGTTGGATAATATGAGGTTTTTTTTTTTTCTTTAGAAATTATGGGCCAGGTAGATTTGCATGGAGCTCAGATCACAGACCATTTCTGTAATTATTACAAAATGAGGTGATGCTGCTTTTATGTGAATGGGGCTTAAGTTGCAATTATAGGCACATTCTCACTGAATTAATGACACACGGTTTTCATGTGTTTATTGAACACACTAAGTAATTGTTTAGTCCAGGCTGGAAAATGTCACTAAATCTCTCTGCTAACTCAGCTGTTAAATTTAGGGGAATACGTGCAATGTACTGAGTTGTCGAGTCCTGTTACTGATAAAGTCAGCTCTTCCCAGAAGATTGGTTGGTGCAATGCCTCAGCCACAACTTTCACTGGACATTAGAGCAGTGTATAGAAACCTTAGTATTATAGAGATGCATAACAGAGAAAGTGAGAAAAAAATTATTTCTAGTCCCCAAATAGACAAATGGGGGAGGTGTAAAGTTGCTACTCTCCTTCAGAGTGGGGATCCTGCAGAGTTCACAGCAAATCCAAAAGGTGTGATCATAAATAAATAAATATATAGTTAAAAAATAAAGAAAAGCTGAATTATCTTTCTATCGACCAAGAATGTACAATGCATTATTAAATTGAAAAGTCATAGCATTGTACACCTATATCAAAACCACATGTAAATTGTGAAGCATAGTTAACAGACCATCTTGGTCCTGAGCGACTTGCCTAAGGACCTGAACATCTAGTGTTGGGAATTGTAGCAAAAACAATTTACTGGAGGCTGCCAGGGCAGCCGTCCATAACCAGAGGTTTGGGAGAGGTTTTATGAGGTGCAAAGAAAAGACAAAAGTAAATCAGTATAATAGGTTTCTTAAATGGCCAAGGAAATGAACTAACTTTAGCCCAGCTGACAGGGTTTGGCTTAACCCAAACGGAGCTGTTCAATCAAGACATCGGCCAAAAAAAATAGTGAATTGAAACAGTTTTTTTGTGAAAGGAATGGCCCAGAATTTATTTAGCATTATTCAAGTCTCATAAAAGACTAGAAAAAAAGCCTTTGATTGAGTTTTGCTGCTGCTAAAGGAGCTTTTATGTGTTTTTAGAGTTCACTTACTTTTCCCAGACAGCCTTCTGATTACTTAATGTGCTCAAAAAAAGACATAAAAAGTTCTTGGGTTTTATAAGTTTAGTCAGATGTTTCCGTGTGATTACATGAAAATCAGATTATATTTGAGGCAAAATCAATGCAGAAACGCTTCTAAGTTCAGAGGATTTGCAATCTTTCTCTCTAGCTGTAGGTGTGAGCGACAGAGAGAAGAAGAAAAATCTGACGAAAGATGTCATGTCATGGTAAAAGAAGCAGAGGTGACAAGACAGATGTACAGAGTAAGACTGAAAGAATGACCCTTGACCCAGAGCAACCGCTTTGTCACAGCCAGTCATCTTCTTCTCCTGCCGTGAAAATTCTGCCATCAGACTCAAACCTGTTAGCTATTGGGTTTGCCAATTTAAACTCATCTGGAACCCCTCTCAGCATCTATATATGTTGGAGAATTTACAACATAGAACACAACATAAATTGCATACAGACAGTGAAATTTTAATCATAGAGTAAATCAAAGACCATTTTCCTCTTTTTGTGTGTAGGGTATGAGTGAGTGGAATCCTATAGTGTGTGGGATTCTTGATGTCTCTGTATACAGTACTAGAGGTGTTGGTGTGTCTTTCCATGGTACGTGTCATCTCTGATCTGACAAGACACTTGCAGATAGATGAAATTACAACCCACGCACCTGCCTGATATTGATGGGGTCTCCAGAACAATGTGGGTGTGCTGTAAATAGAGGTGGATGCCGTGTCCTGGAATAAGCTATAAATTACCTTTCCACCTCCCTCCGAGTGTCTAGAGACTGGATGGACGGACAGAAGCATGGATGGAAGCATGGATGGATGGAAAACATAAAGGGGGACAGGGAAAGGGACTGAATGAGCATGAGGTCTGAGATGTACAATCATAGCTTTAAGACAAATGAACAGCTTGGGACTGTGGGTGTATATGGGCGAGAGACAAGCAGTGACTGGCTATGATGAAGATTCATTGCTTGTTTCTCTACTATCCATCTCCACTAACTTGTGCAGACACCAGTGAATAGCCCAGCCACTAAGTTGCTAGATCGTTTGGTACATGGGTGCTAAAATAGAGCAGATTTCAAAGAAGTTACAGGCTGAATGATAACATTTGAAAGCCAGTCAGAAAAAGCAGTGACAGAGTGTCAGAATAGTGCGCAGGTGATCAAAGGTGTCATTCATATCAAAACTATAATTCTCTATTCAGTGTTTTTCAGATATGTACAAAAAAGCATGGTTCACACAACATATGCTCTTTGAAAAACCTCCAGTTGAGCTTATTAAAAGACTGCACCAATCTACTGTCTGCATGAAGTAGACTGCACTTATTACAAATACAATAATCCTTAAATTATAAAGTGTTCATAGTGTTCTCTCTGTCACTGTTGCCTACTTTGACATGTTCTTCTTTGGTATGGCAGTAATTTTGTCAAACTTTTAAGGGTTTAGCCCAAGTGATTCTGCAGCTTGAGCTTGTAACCCCCCAAAATAGTGATCCATTTCACTGTTGTGAAAAATAAAAGCTTCCCCATTTTGTACATTTTCGCTGTCAGGTGAGCAGAATGATTTTATGAATTGCACCTCAGCTCAGTACTTTGAAGTGTGACTTGGCAATGTAAAAGAGCTCCTGGGCCAAATGTAGGCAGCACATTGCTGTGAAGTGGCTCCGAGGCTATATTGGGTTGACAGGGACATTAAGCACAAAGCAGCAGGGGCAATTTTAATTACTCTTTGTCTGTCTTGTTGTCTTGGTGACAAACGGGAATGAGGCATGTTTACAGATGACTATGCTGCATAAAACATCTTAGAGGCAAGTGAAGGGAAGTGAGTTAGAGATTTCTTATTTATTTATTTTTTCACTGAGATGGTAATAGATGAGACCAACACGTGGATTTGAGATCTCCAAACAGGTGTGCAGTTGATGAAGTGGGCTGTGGAGGCGAAAGCTGAAGAGACATTAGTTTTGACGCAGTTTATTATCTGGAAGCCTCCTACTCAAACATGCCCATATCTATGCTGTCAGTTTGACTTGCTCTCAGGGAGAGAGGCGTCAGGAAGAGAGAGAAAGGCTAAAGCAGGTTCTCAAAATATGTCACTAAGGTTAAAGATGCCTGACATGTGAAACAGACGCATGTCTGCAAACCACGAGAGGATGCAGAGCTACTTACCATAGACCCAGCTTGCTTTAAGAGGCAACACTGAGTATGGCTTTTTCTCTGCTCTTAGAGGTAAAAAAATAGAAAATTTGTCTTTCTCAGCTAGAGATAGAGAGCAGAGTAAGAAAGTTTAGGGCTTTTCGTAGTGCAGATTGGCAAACATAAACAACATGTAAAGAGCTTACGTAATAAGTGGTTTCTCATATATCCAGTCAGGGATGGGTTGGTTTTGTATTAAAATTCATTTCGCTTTCTCTGTACTTTGAGGGAAATCAGTTAAATTAGATTAAAAATAAAGTATTTCTTAGTAGATGGTAAAGAACTGGAAAATTACCCAAGGAAGATGGATAGAGGGGAGAAACTAGTAAAGGAGGACAGAGGAAGCTGGACTGCACAAATGTCAGTTACAGAAATTAGCCGGGCAGTAAAGAATCTGCTGCATATATATTACAGATACGGCATGCCAAAAGTTCTCCAGCACAAATTACACAGTTAGTATGTCTTGTTAGCTCGACCTTCAGATGTACAGTAATTGTTGTCTTGTCTACTGGGATGTTCTTAAATACAGAGATATGTGTAATTACACAGCTGTGCTGAGTATTTATTGCATACTCTCATACATAAATCATTAGACTTCTTTTGTTCTTTAAAAAAATATGAAAAATATAATTTGGAGTTCAAACTGCCTTTAATATTTTATGTATTAAGGAGAAAGTTATTTTTCTAGGTCTGCTCCAGAGTCCCGGAAATGTACTGTTTTCTCACCACAGTGGCGACAAAGCTGTGAGTGGTAAAATTCAACTTGCAGCTGAAATGGCTGCACGACGCAGAACACTGCTCAGCTCACATTTAGCCCATAAAAACCATTTCAACTTGTCAAATACAGGTGTAACTAATGGCCCCATTTTATTCAGATGCCGTTAGGTGTTCCAGTGTAGTACGGTGGTTACTGTGAATGTTTACTCGCTGGACTTGTTAACTGGGACACTGGGAAATCAGTTATCACTAGGGAAGCTACAACTTACAAATGTGCTTTTTATAGTTAAAAACAATAAGTTGTTATAACAAAGGTTTTGCATATTTTTGCACTATTGCATTTGTTTTTTGCAATTTAAATAAATTTACTTTGTAATGGTTTGTATTCAGCATTAGCAATCACATTTTCAGCCAGTCAGTTTCTTCTGATTATTTTGTGATGACTGCCACATCTGTTATCCCTTGTCACTATCCTTAATGTATTTAAAGCAGGATAAAATAAAATAAAATAAAATAAAATAAAATATATGTATTATATAATTATAAATGTTGATTATGGGCAAAATCTCCACAATAGCAGTTGAGGTCCTCTGTGTGTGATATCTTAACTTATGATCACAGATAATAAAGAAGTAATAATATGAGTAATGATAAAAAAAAAATAAGAATTGGGAATTCTGACTTATTTGAATAGCCTATTTGAAGTAGTTCCTACAGATATAGGACAAATACTTAAGCAAGACCAAAAGAAAATTAGCTCTTTGCACAGTTTATTGAACAAAAACATTAAATGTCAGATATCTTTTTCTTCTGTGCAAAAAGGGAATTATTTGGTGAATTATTGGCATCAGAAGCTATTTCCCCTTTAGCAGAAATAACTTTGTGTATGCATTTTTCATAATTGTCTACGTGTCTCAGCTGTGTGTATTTAGTTGAAAGGGTTGTGAGTTCTTTAAATCTTTTACCAAAAAATTTTAAACTGAAATTAAGCCTTTGGCAGTTTCCTTGATTAGGCCTTGTTTTATTCTTTTAACCATTCCTTGGTGGATGTACTAATCTGTATTGAAGGGTCCCTCTGTTGATAGCTCTGCTTGTGTTTCATTTTCATCTGGCTTCATGTTATCTTTAAGCAGTCTTTGATGTGATTCAAAACTGATAGCTAGCTGTCAGCTGTTCAGCCCCTGAGACATTTCCACCATCATGTTTCAGGTTTGGTAAGAAGTTATTTTCCTTAAAGCATTTTGGTTTGCACAAATGTCCACTGTTACTGTGGCTAAACAACCGTATCCCCGGTTCAGTCCCATTCCCATAGCACATGACTAGTACACACCTGTGTCACTGGAAAACTATAATTATACTCGGATCTTCTTGTTTGAAACTTTTTTTTTTCTTGTTTGAAGGCTTTTTCTGGGGCGCCTCCCATGCAAGTGAGTTTTTTGCTGTTTCATCTCTCTCATTTCATTTAGACACCTACAGTTACAGGTTACCTGCATGTCTTATGATTAAATTATGAGGTCCTTGAAAACTTTATTTCCACGTCAACTGACCACCTTAGAGATAAAATTGTCTAAATTTTTCAGCAAGTTTCCCCTTTTCTTATATAGTAGCCATGTCTCAGGGATGCTGGAAATGAGAGAGCACTGGCCATTAAAAATATGACAAGACCTTACAATGAGTTCAGAATAGCTCAGGTCCCTTTCATGTCCCCAACTGGCTAATCATTAATCTTCCAGAGCACTTATCTAAGAAGGTTGTCCTTCTTAACACAAAACTGCCTTTTTCCTGTCATGATGCCAGAGAAGTTGGTCCACTGCATCTAGTGGACTAATTTGAACACAAGCAAGGCAGTCATATTAAAGCTAAACCACTTAATAGAATATACTACTTGCAGTTGGATCATTTATTTTGTGTAATTTGGTTATTTTGGTAGACTCTCTGTTTTTTTCGATCGTGGCGTGGCTCAAGAGTTGGGAGTTCGCCTTGTAATGGCAAGGTTGCCGGTTCAAGCCCCGGCTTGGACAGTCTCGGTCGTTGTGTCCTTGGGCAAGACACTTCACCCGTTGCCTACTGGTGTTGGTGGCGCCAGTGTCCGGCAGCCTCGCCTCTGCCAGTGCGCCCCAGGGTGGCTGTGGCTACAACATAGCTTGCCATCACCTGCGTGTGAATGGGTGGATGACTGGATATGTAAAGCGCTTTGGGGTCCTTAGGGACTAGTAAAGCACTATATAAATACAGGCCATTTACCATTTTTCCTGGAGGTCTTACAGAGCTTTAACTCTAAGAGTTAAAGGGCCACATTGTTAAATAGCAAGTAGAAAAGCTGATTTTTGAGGTCATGTGACTGCTAACCATGTGACATCAACTTGTCCGCCATTTTGAATGTGTGACAAAGTTGGATCAACTAAATTTCTTTTTGGCTTTTCATAAGCACACAAAAGTAGTTTTATCAGTGTTTTCTCCCTTTTCTTTATTGCACAGGAAAACTTAATATTTCCTAGATGCTTTGTTCCCTGCTATGGACACTAGCAGATTACCACAGTTGACTGTAGCACCATGGAGTGCTTGCCTGCAAACACTCGGAAGGAGCTCTCTGATCAGTGGTGAAACTGTGAAACTGTGAACTGTGACACAAACAGGAAATGAAGGCTGTTTGTCAAAGTAAAAGTTGAGGCAAAACTTTTACTTCTTCATTTCAGTTTGACTGCCGGTCATTTAGTAGTAACTTTTGCAAGTATTTACAGACACACGGTTGTCTTCATGCAAAATACAGGAGACCACATGTGCAAGCAACCTGAGAACCCTCTTTGCATGGGATTTTACCCAGTGACAGTAAGGAGCTCAGGAACCACTCGCCACACTGGTTGGCTGAGCCACAGCCACCCGTCTGCGAGAAAACTCTATAGCTGTTAAAGTTTTAAGCAGTTTAAAGAGGTTCAGATCACTGGCACCTAATCTGGAACCCTTAATTCCAAATGTAATGAGTTGAGAGTGTAAACAGAGGGCTGTACTTACTGTTTCCATGTGATATTGTGGTTGAGCTTAAAAATGGTCACTTTCAGATTAGAGACTCTGGAACATTCCCTATCCAATTATTAAACTTTTCACAGATGCATCTGTCATTCATAATACACTTGAGCTTTTTGATGCGCTTCCTTTACTAATTAGTTATGTGGTATACATCTGTGTGTTGCGTGGATGAAAAGTCACCCCATTCTGAATTTTCTGTGTGAAGCGGGAGGAGAGAGCATTTTAAAATCTTTATGCTTTGATGTCCATCTAGCAGATGTGCTGAGATTTGGATGCTGTGCATGTGATACGCACATAGTTCACAGCGGAGTTCACATTCTTAAACACACAAACAAACACACATGAACAGGGGAAGCAACGGAGAGAGAAAAGTGCTTTCTTTGTCAGTTCAGGCATTGCATTTTAGATGCTATTCACTCCAGGAAACCAGCCTGTTTCATCATTGCCAAACCACTTCTGTGCCTACCACACTCTACCCCCTGTAAGAAAACCAAATGACACCAGCAGAAATTTAGATTTTCAGATGTAGACATGCACAGATTGTAAGACAAAAAGACAGAATATAAAATGGAACTTAAAGCAAATTCACAAACAGAAGCTACAACAAAGACAGCAGAAGGTCGATCAGAACCGCTTGCACAAACTCTCCGTCTATTTGTTCCGTCTCATCTGGATTTACTGTAACAGGATCCTAATTAGATTACCCACCAAAGTACTGGAAAGGCTTAATATGTCCAAAACCTTGGTAGCAAATCTACACCACCCAACAACTACTGCCACTCTATAAACTTTTCTGTGACATTTGAAACTCTTCTCCTTTGCTATATTTTTTTTTCTCTATCGTTGTTGGAACAGGCAAACGACATCCCACAAAAAGCCTTTTCTTCAGCATTTGTGTCATTATAAGAAAGTGATTCATGTATTTTCAATTTCTTGGCAGAACTGTGCTCTCTCAAAGAAAGAAACCAGGTGCTTTTTGATAAAATACTCTATTTTATGAACAAGTAATGTAGCAACAAGTTCATATTTTGAAAATATAGGAAAATACTATTTATCCACACTTTTGACATTTTTGTCCTTTTTTACCTTTTTTGGTAAAAAACCTGTTTTTACCAGTACTCTCAACATCACTGTAGCCTTATGGCACTGCAAAATTGTTTGTCGGTACATCTGTGTATATCCATCACTGTGTGAGGCCACCTCTGAAGGAGGCTCTGTGTTGATTAGGTCAGACTGAGCCCTGGCAGGTCAGCGATGATTGGCAGTTGACTGTTTGCCTGTTCTGTTTGCCAGCTGCCCCGTGTCACACCCCGTCAGTAGTAATCAGCCTGGACATAAAAGTCAGGTCTAATGTGGCTTTATTTCTCTCTTTCCTCCCAAACGCTCGATGGTAGAAGAGTAATACATTTCATTGCCCGGGCAACAAAATACTGACATGCTGTTCCAACTTACAGTGTGTTTGGCATCAGGCTGGATTCCTGCTCAGATGCTGGCTCTCTCGTTCTACTCTCTGCATTTGTTCTCTATTCCTTTCACGTGATCTCTCCTTTTTCACTAAATAAGACCCCTGTCCTAATCAACTACTATTCACACTGAAATTATAAAGATTTAAGACACTTTGAATTGTCATTTCACAGAGTATTTTCCTAACGCTGTACCAAAAGGTACGTATAACAGTATAAACAGCTATAAATGCATAAGTTATATTGGAAAAACTAATTAAATATATTCATACAATTCTGATGCAGCCACCAAAATTAAATTAAATCAATGTTGACTTACTCAGTTTCTGCTGGCTGTACATTTAGATGCATGAATGCAGACACATGTTTTCAGCACACTAGTAAAAATGAATGCGTGCACACACGACACACATCATCACATGAAAATCTGTGCTCTGTAAATACCAAACAGGTCATCCTCTAACTTTTCTGCCTCAACTGTCTGCAGTTTTTCATCTCCCCATCTGTCCATCTCCTCTCTTGCCTCCCTTTCTCTCCTCCTTCTTCTCCTTTTGTGTCTTATTGTCTCCCTGCTGTACTCATCTCTGCACCATTAATCTTCCAGCCAATGAATTGGAGCTCCTGACTCTATCGCTCTTATTATCGACTGCAGCCGTCCCTTATTTATGTTCCATTTTTCTCCTTCTCCCCCTCACTCAGCCTTGCTACTGTTGTTCCATTGACCAGCATGTAATTTCTTACATGAATAATGCAAGCAGTGAGACAAAAATAGTTGCACTCCTTCGTTCTCTTGGTTGGGATTTGTTCTGCAATCATTTAACTGAATGCATTTGGTTGAGCTGATTTCTATTCAGCAGTGCCAGCTACTTTGTTAAAAGAAATAGGGATTTGGTTGTAAGGGTATTGGGACTCCAAAAGCTGTATTCTTTCTGAAATAGACTAGAACAGCTGATTGTGAGATCAGGGTGCAGATTTATTCAACCTCTCAGCACACTCGAGTACTGATCCAGGATCACCGAGGTGGTTCCCAGGACAATTCTATTCATTAGCCAACACTCAGAGCAGCCACGCCAGCATACGACAGTTTGCAGGCAAAAATTAAATTTCAGTTTCCAGCAGCGCTGATGTGCTAGTGATAGACACACTTTTTATAAAAATGGCCAGCGTTGTTCAGGCAGCTTTCACAGTTTAAGATTAACTCTTTGATGCGCATGAATTATATAACTTAAACATGCTTTAGTGGCATTATTTCCTCAATATACTTTCTATAGGGAGAAAGATATAATTATGTCCCTGACTATTTTTATTTACAGCTAAATTGCATTGCAATTACAACAATAAATGCAATGTTCTCTGCTGATATATTGTCATGAGAAGCAATGACCACCCACGAGAAATTCACCTTTGTGTGTGGACCAGACACACAAAGGTGACAGACTTACCCTTCACATCTCATTTGCTGTACTTGTGCCTGTATAGAATATTACAGAATATAGTGTAATGCACAGCGCAAATGAGGAAAAATGTATAAACTCAGTCGCTAGCTCATAAGCTTTTTTATACCAGCTGCTGCTGAAAAACCCTGTGTTGCCATAGTGAGCGTGTTGGTGGTTAGTGAAGCGCAAGGTATGGGCCCTTTCAAATAATGACCTTGTTGTGCTCGTTGAAAAATGTCCAAGGACTTGCATAAACATGTTTTTGGATCCCTACAAGACTCTTGTGGTGATAATTCAGTAATTTTCTCTAATACATATCTCTGTTAAGCTGGCATAATTGCCCTTTAAGGCATAAAGAAGCGGAAAAAGTGAGCCACATAATAATGTTTTTATCTGACTCATCTCCCTCAGCCGTCAAGCGGAGCATTTCGAAAATCACAGGTTTTCTTATTGTTCCCTGTGCTGCTTTCTTTGTTTATCATAGACCCAGTTTTCCTTTTTTTTTCTTCATAATGATGTAAAGTACTAAAAAGCAACAAAATGACAAGAATAAGATTAAAATCAAGCCAACCCGTGGCGCTTCATTTCCTTTTTTTTAAGTTAGATTATCATTTGGATGTTGAAGTTAGCCTTGGGTAAGGATAAGAAAATGTGCTGTGCTTTTTTTACTTTGTTACTACTGCAGTGAGGAAAGTCTAGCTGTAGGCCTGAGAACTTGCCTTTGTGCCTGTTCATTTAAATTAAGCTAGCACAGTTTTGTTATTATTTTTTCAATAAAATAAATTGATGTTATTTTTTCCCCTCTTACTGTTTAACTGTGCTAGAAAGAAACTGTAAATTTATGGATCCCAGTGTGTCCTGAAAGTTGCGAACTGAAAATCCATCTCTTCAGCTGTAGTCACATCACATACAGATCACCAGTGCTGGTGAGTGTGTAATGCTGCACAGAGCTATCTGCTACTGCTCAGGAACGAAGCAGACAGTGGTCTGTTTGGTCTGTTCAGTAAAGACAGATGGGAAAGGGATTCTGGCAGTCTACATTCACTTCAGACATTGGCTGTGCCGGAGGGATTTCTGAGGACTAGACTTCCTAAACATACCGTGCACTGTTATCAAACTTCTCCCAGTTGTTCCTGTTCCTCTTTATTTTGCCACTGATAATATTTTACCTCTTTTGTGTTTATTACCTTTCATTTGTCCCGTGTTATCTTTCTTATTCCTTCTCTTTTTCTCTTTTTCTTACTTTTCTGTTATTCCCCATAAATATTTTTTGTCATTATTATAAATGATGAATAATTTGTGATTAGTCACTAGTCATATCCCAGTGTCTTTGCATCTATTTCCATATTTTAATTAGATCAATCAGTTACCAGGAACCACTGCTGATTCACTGGAACTACAACATGCAAAATCGGAAGAATTATTACTATTATGTTAGGGCTAATTAACATACTGTATACCTGTGGGGCAGTTAATATGAATAAAGAAGTTAATTTAATGCAATTAGTCCACTGTGGTTATCAAGTCTCACATGGATGGAAATTAGGATTTGTGGACTTGTGGAATCTGTCTTAGTTGGCTGGTAATAGTGAAGGATGGTGGAGGGGAAAAAAAAAAGATTTGTGAGATGAGCCCCACTTCCCTGCCCCTCTTTCCCGTTCTCTGCGATACCGATTTTTGCAGATGCTGGTGCTTGTTTGTGTTTAGCAAAGCAGATTAATTAAGCTCATTGGTATTCCAGGACACTGTTCCCAGCTGTTTTCCAAGCCTAGGATCAGCAAGGTCATCCATTTGAATTTCACTCTCTGAACATGTGGAGTCTGGAAGGAAACAGCTGGGAGGCAAGCACCCACAAAAGCGAGGGTTTTGACAGTCGAGATGGATGGATTTCAGTGATAAAATCTCTCTGATCGGTTCTATCACTCAACTCCTTATGTCCCTGATTCATTCCTCCCACAGCAGATCTGTGTGCGCTGTGTAATAGATCATTTGTTATTCCATTTGAGTGAAAGTCAAAAAGGTAAATAGCGTTGTAAACATATGATAAATAGGCAGTCTCATCAGTGTGATTGATATTTCCTGTTTTGCCTTGATGCAACTTCTAATATATAATGTCATCTGACAGGCCCCAGTTAGTATCAACATTAATTATCAGTAAAACATGATAACATGGTTCTGGGCCCTGTGCCAGCGAACAATGAGATTTGTAAGTCTGAAATAATGAGTCCTGCAAAACGTTGCAAGTATTTGTGCACTGTAAGTAATAGCAACAACTTGTCAAAGTGGAAAGTCAATACACACTATAGTGGAAAAAAGGAGATACAGCTGATGAAGAATGTAGTGCAGCCTCGGGTCAATGAGTTAACTGTACCTTTTAGTATTGCATCGATAAGCAGACTTTGAGTTAGATCACGCTGAGGCAGCAGTTTACTGAGTTGTGTCCCTGTGAATTACTGTCCACAGTCAAGAAGTAAAGTCTGTTCTTTCAAGTTATTTCTAAAACATTGCCTCTTTAAATTACAATCAGTAACCACGCACTACAAAATCTCTAATGTGCTGTACACGAATGGTCTTTAATCATCATTCAAACAGCACTCCCACGTGTAAACAGTTAAAGCTGACTTGTCAGGAACAAGAGACTCTTGGTTTGCTTATAATAAGCAATGTCACCGAGACAGCCCAAGGTCTAAACTTTACAATAAGACATTTGGCTACCGAGATTTGCAGCTTTTATGCTGAGATAAACAACACCTCAAACATAAAGAAGGATGAGTGGATCGCAATAATAATCATAATGAATGCTTAGTAATATTAGAAAGAAAACTGGTCAAAGTATGGAGCTTTGTGGAAATTAATATTTAGAGATGTGCCTCTTTAAAAAGTCTAACTGTGGATTCATTAAAGACTGAGCAAGGGGCTTTTAATTAGCGAGGTTTTCAGTTATTGGTTCATAACTAAAGTTCTACTAATACAACTTTATCTGCTGTTGAAGGCTGTAAAACAGCAAAAATATTTGTGATTCAGCATCATGTAAGCTTTCCAGCAAATGTGTCAAAAAAATAATTTTGCTTCAGGCACTGGGATTTAGTTTGCTAGTGTTCAGACAGCTCTTGATTCATCAGACTGACCGCTGAGTCCTTTCTCATACTTTTTTTGTTCTTCTGTTGTTTTTGATTTATATGAGACACCAGCTGATGCAATATAAATGTTTTGTCCTTAGTTGAGTTGATCTATATATATGTGTGTGTGTGTTTGTGCACGCCATGCACAAACGCAACAAAACTAGTCTGTTTGTGAGTCTTTTGGTACCCACAAACATCAGGTACTTTACGCTCCTCTGGTGACAGACAGGAGGGGAGCCTGTTGTCACATTTCTTCATCATTATTTTCCCTGCCCTCCTTCATCTCTCTCCCTTGGAAGTTAAAAAAGTAATCAAAGGCTTGGCATCTGACAGCTCTGGCTCTTTGCTTCCTCCACTCTAAAAAAATATTCTTTTTTTTTTTCGCCTCCCCTGAATCTTTTGCAAACACTAGCGCCTTCTCCACAAAAGCCCCTCATTTCAGGGGTGCTGAAAACCTCTCCAGCTTTTCTCAGTGGAGGTGTGCCTCTTTTGACATCTCTGCTAAATGGAGGATGCTTTGCCACTCATTTAACAGCTCTGTGACTTTGTTCCTCCTCTGGGAGGCACACAGCCTTTTATCTCCTCATAGCTGGCTGAGAACTTGCTCTCCTCTCTGCTCTGTCCCACCCGTCACAGCGCAGCATTAGCATGTACATGCCTCTTAGCAGACCACAGAGAAAGAGTCCTGCAGTGCTCTGGCTGGAGCATGAGGCTTAGTCCCCTGGAGGAAAGATCTTGGCCGCAGGGTGAATAACTGGAGTATGTTGGACATTAGGGCTTTGGCAATTCAAAATGCTGGATTAGGAGTGAATAGTACGGAGGAATTTACACAAGGTTTTAACAGTAGGGAAATAAAGTTGTTTGCTTGGCCTGTTACTTCACAATGTACAGTAAGTGTTTTCATTTCATATATCAGTCACTATATGCAGGATCTGGAGAGTCCGATTACCTCAGTTATCGATGGATGGATGAATGGGTGAATGGATTTGTGCTTTCATGAATGTATGGCCTTAGTCTAACCGCTGAGATCCATGACTGTCATTAGTCGACTCCTTTTATCAGCGTTGGTTTATGGTAACTGATTTTCAAAAGTGCTGTTTTTTCTTTTGTATTTTTTCAAGGATGACGAGCCAATGACAGCAGGGGCTGACGGCAGAGATCACACCCGTATTCGGAAGTTCCTCAGCCAGCACACCAAGAAATTACCCTGGAAACCAGAGGTAGTACAAATAATTTTCCCTCATTTTCATTTGGTGTGATTTCTCACTTTGCACATATCACTCATTCATCTTCCATTTAAAGCCTTTCTTGCATCTTGCAGACAGGGCTATTGTGATCCCTTGGTTGTTTTGCTGTTTGTGTAATTAATCCACTCAATTTGGCAAGGCCACTTAGTGTGGATGTCGTCTCCTCATTTTCTATCAGTTGTCCTTTCAACTGCAGTTGGTATTTGAGGTCAGGCAGAGATCCAGGCAATTTCTGGTGGCATTATTGAAACATCAAACTGCAATTTATCATTATTAGGATAAATTATTGTGTCAGGATGAAAATATTTGATCCAAAATAATGATTACATTTCAAGCCATGCATGACTGAAGTGATGTGATTTTGCTGTCTTTTGTGTGTAGTTGACACACCTGCTGTAACAACAGGAGCAGCAGACAGGCGTATTAAGCAGTGGATTATTGATAGAGAAAGCAGCTGTAGAAGAGTAATCTGTTCAGCAGGGTTTAATTATAGGTTTGTGCATGTATGTATGTGTGTCTGTAGCCTGGGACATGTGATGAATTAGTAATTTTCCAATGGGGTAAAGTTTAACTACAAAGTCTTTGCTTAAAACCAGCATGATCTTCCAGCACACAGTGGACAGTTCACATAGGTTCTCTGCTTTTTACTCTGATTTCTTGCTGCTTCCATAAAGCTTTATGCATGTAATCTTTTGTCCAAGGCAAGATTAGAGGAGTGCTGAGCGCAGTATGGGCCTAATATTGTTATAGTAACTGCATTATTTCAGCAGACTCTTGTGAGCTGGTCTCAGGTTAGCTTCTCTTTGCCGTCATGACTTCTCTCAGCAACAAAACAGCCAAACACTCTCATTTGGCTTTTAAAGCAGTCATATGCGGATGATGTCTGCTTTTCTGATTTAATATGCCCTGCAAACATCTGTTGTCTAAATAGCGAGGGGCTGCATCTAAATGTGGTGATGGTTTTGGCATAATTTAAAGCGGTGCTACTTAGAAAATGAGGAGTCACATTGATATGAAACAGCCAAGCTAGGATCACAGCCAAGTAGGCAGTCTGATACTGGACCATGTAGACTAATTGCACAAATCTAAATAGATTTCAAGGGTTGATCATAGCAAGGAGCTTTATTATGTTTTTTTTTCTCCTGTGCCTTGTGTTTTATCATTTTGCAGATCACAGGATATGTTTTTGCACTCAGAAACATGTAAGTGATTTCATTGACCAAACATATTTTCTTATTCATGGTGTGGAATGAAAAAGCAAAGCAGCCGCAGAAGGAAAATAAATTTTGCAACATCCACACCCACAACATCTTACATTAGGCATGACTAGCGTCACAGCTCCCTTTTAAACGTCGACATGGCATTTCTTTGACTGATTTCCAGCCTACTCTTAAAGCACCCTGTCATTTAGTATCGGTGAGTTTTCTGGAAATCCTGCATAATTCTATCAAATATTTCAAGAATTTCTTGGAAGTTCAACACTCAAAAATCCTTTCTTATCTCTGCTATGTCAGGCCTAAGCCAAGTTTGTCAGAAACCATGCAGCGCAGCAGCTCTTCCTCCGCTCTCCTCACTAGCTTTCTGTCCTAATTACCAGCATTAACTTGTTTTCTTGGTGCACAGCCAAAATGGTAGAGGTCTGTGGGGCCACTGAGCTGGCACTGTCAAAGGCGTAGACTCATACTGGCAGAGGTAGAGTGGTGCCATATGCCTGCCGTCACAGACTGGCAGAGGTCACATGGACATTCAGAAGCAGTCCTAAGCCACATGCACATAAATTCAGTTGCAAAATGGGGAAAAAAAACAACCTAGACAGAAAAAGAGGCACTTTAATCACTTTTAATACATTTAAATTGTGTGGCTTGCAACAGGTAAACACTGGTGACTTGATGAGGGTCTTTGGCCAAGAGTGCTTGCTCATTCAAAGGTGACATCAGCACTTTAAACGCACTGACATGGGACAGATAAGAAAGCAAATTGCCCCACTTTTTAGCAGTCAAGCACTAGCCAGGCAAGAATGGATAAACAGTCATTTGCAGCAAAGCTGACATGTATCTAGGGAGAATTTGAGCTTCTTAAACAATTTTATTTAGTCACATGCAGAAAGAAAGTGATGGTAAGAAGGATTAGTAGTCTGCTAAGTCATTGTAGACGTTGATATCAGAGGAACTTTCATGTTTTTTTACATGTCACTGATATTTTAAAAGCCACAGGGAGCAGAGATTTAACTTAGTCATATCGTAATTCCCAGATATATTATGTTTAAAGTATTAAGCCTGGTTTCAATTCTAGTGCACTGAGCAGGACAGGTGGAGGATGACAGTCTCCAAGTTGACTGACTGACTAAAGTGTCTGGTCTTTTGGCTCTTGGTGGAGCTGAAAGTATCTTTATGTCTGTACTTTTGGTGAAACAGATTTTGACAGCCTATTATTTACCACTCGAGGGAAGTGAGGAAGATATTGTGGCACAACACAGACACATGATTCATATGGAAGCAGTCATCACAGCTGTCTCTTCGCACAGAAACACATGGAGTGACAAGACTGCAGGACAAATCAGATCTTTGTCTGCTCTCCGATCCCCTCCTCATACCTCAGTAATATGAGGTGAAGATGCAGGAGAAGACATCTGATATTTGTCTCCCTCTCACTATTGATTTTGTCTGTTTTTTTTCTTCTGTCTATTCAAAATGCCGACTGGTGAATAACTGTGATTTCTCTTATCTGCCATTTACGTGTAAGCGTTTGAGATAAGAAAAAATGCTGCTCGTTCCTCGTACCCTGTCTTATGTTCCTCAGTTTGACGTATCTACTGCAGCCTATCCATCCCCCTCATGTTACATCTTTGGCATTACTGAAGATATGTAATTGTAGGACAGATGGCAGATTATACAAACCCTCATTACAGTAGTTGATGAGGCTGGGATCTAGATCATATAAACCGTGTCTTCCATTTTTTGCTGCTCTCACTGTGTGAAATGAGTTCTCATTATCTGTGTCCATATAGTGCTTCTTCCCCTCACTGTACCTTCCTTCTTATCCCACTTACTTTTCTTTCCTAAATTACTAATGGAAAGAGGAAGGTGAGACAGGAGGGGGAGAGACTAAATGTTTCCTATAAATATAAGTTTATATCATAGAATTATAGTACACGTTCAATTATTCCCTATTTATTCAACACTTACAAATAGTACAGTGTTATGATGTATCAACACTGAGTTTTAATGCCTGCTGTCCTGCATGTCCCATGTGAGCAAGCAAAGTGGCGTTGTATATACCCCAATCTGCTCTGGATAGGAACATCATGTCTCACTTTTCTTACCCAATAGGGATTAATAGTGTCAGTTGGTGTGAAAGCTCGTCAGTGGGTACATTGAGCAGCCATTTGTCAGTGCCTTGCTGCCAGTGGGAAGCGCAGAAGGCTGCACCAGATTTTGAGAAAGGGAGAGCCTTGCGGAGAAGAGAGATGGAAAAACGAGAAAGTTTTATTTGTTTGCTGGGTTGATGGTTCAGCCAGATGGATGAGAGAGAGGAGATATGGTGAAAGACACGCTCGCAGAATGTATGTAGTTTTCTGGGGGAAATGTGTGGTGTGATAAGAGTAGTGTACGATACAGTATTTGATGCTTTAGATTAAATGCCCTTCCTAATCGGGTAGCTCCCTTTTCTTGTCCTTTTTCTTGTTCTTTTGCTTCGCTCCTCATGTTTGACAGATGCCATAAATTACTTCTCTTGGAGAAGCATTTCCAACAAATGCAGGTCATATATGGATGGTTGGAATCTCTTTTAGGGCTTGGCCACTCTAGATTATTGTTATTATTATTTGTTTGAACCACTCTGTAATACATTTACTTTAATGTTTAAAAGGGTCATTTGCTTGCTCCATCTCCTACTTAGTTTTAGCTGCCCCACTGTAAGACCCTTCGATAAACCCGATGACGGCAAGCTGTCTAGGCCCAAAGGCACCAGCACACAAACTCTTTCTACACATCTCCATTCTCATGAGCAAAACGTTACCAGCTGTAGTGATTTCTCTGAGCCTTTAGCTGTTACTCTGGGATTTTTCTTCGCCTCATTGAGTATTCTACATTGTGCCTTTGGTACCATCTTAGCTGGGTGCCCACTTAAGGAGAGTAATAACAGAACAAAATTGTCTCCTTTTAATTGTCCACAATTTCTAGACAATCATCAGTGTGAAGTGATTAAATATCTTAAGTCTCTGATTACTTTGTAACGCTTTCCAGCTTAATGCAGTTCTCTAACATAAGTGTTTTTGCAAAGCGCTCTTTATCATCAGCAGATACTTTTGTAAGTAAGCTGAAGTAGCTCTGTGCCACACATCTATATCTGAATGATGTATTCATTTTGGACAATTAAAGTAGATTTTGTTTGTTCATAGTTGGAATTTGATGAGGAGAAAAGAAGTTGAATATAATTGCAGATCATTGCAAAAGAGGTAATGTTGTTTTGTTTTTGTTTTGGGTTTTTTTTTGTCACATATGGTGGGCCAGGTGTTTGAACAATATCTGGAATAGTTTGAGATTTAGCAGGGTGTGGATGAACAGGGAAGAAGAAATGAATTCGAACAAGAGAAACTAATGGGCAAGATTATACCTACATTTACAAAGGAGGATGACTGGGCGCAGGTTGCGTTTAAACACAACTGACTGTTAAAACTTTAAGAATTAAGGAAGTATGCTTTCAGTGTATTACTGCTGTTTATATGCTATATGTTTTACCATATTCTTCATATAAAGTAGACGGTTGAAATATGTACGCTATATCAGTTCATTGGTGCAACATGATAGTAGAAGAGAGTGGATTTGTAGGTTGTACATATTTACATGTTGCTTTCTATGTCAACATGTTGCACATGTTGTATTTATGGTGAACTTTCAGTCACACGTAATAGGATAAAAGTAGGGAAATTTATCTTCAAATGAACCAAACACAGCTGTGTCTTGAGAGCAGCGAATAAACCCAAGTTGCTAATAATAGTTATTTTTTTTCTAAGAATATGAATATATTTTCTAGTGTACACAGCAAGAAAGTCCTGAGTTCAATTCCACCATCAGGCCAGGGTCCTTCTGTGTGGAGTTTGCATGTTCTCCCCGTGTTTGCGTGGGTTCTCCCCGGGTACTCCGGCTTCCTCCCACAGTCCAAAGACATGCAGTTAGTGAGGATAGGTTAATTGGGAACTCTAAATTGCCCATAGGTGTGAATGCGTGAGTGAATGTGAGCACGAATGGTTGTCTCTGTCTATGTGTTAGCCCTGCAACCTGTCCAGGGTGTACCCCACCTCTCGCCCTAAGACAGCTGGGATAGGCTCCAGCCCCCCCGCGACCCTGAAAAAGGATGAGCGGGAGTGGATGGATGGATGGATAGTGCATTTAGCAATTTAAGCAGAATCCATGCCTACTACTAAATATCCATCCATTTTCTTCCTCTTATCCGGGGCCGGGTCACGGGGGCAGCAGCCCAAGCCCAGACCTCCCTCTCCGTAGCCACCTCCTCCAGCTTATCCAGGGGAACACCAAGGCGTTCCCAGGCCAGCCGAGAGATATAATCTCTCCAGTGTGTCATGGGTCTGCCCCGGGGCCTCCTCCCGGTGGGACATGCCCGGAAAACCCAACTTCATATACTAAATATATGAAGTCTACAAGTCCCAACAAGTAGCCTAGCACATAGCCACTTTAGACTTACTTCTGATAAAATACAGATGCAGAAGAATGATTGTGATGGACAGAGGTAATTTAATATTTAGTTAGTTCAAGTAGAAGAAACGGTGCTTCCTAATAGTGCCCATGCCTGTTTACTTAATTGCTAAAAGTGTGATTTTGGATTAAACAATAACAGCTGCATAAATGGAAGTAAAACAACAAAGTAAGAAAGACAGCAGTAGTCATTCTGTCTCTTCTTTAGCCAGTTACTGAATATAAATGTTAGCTATAAAAGAAAGCTAGCTGTCATCTGAAATGACACAATCTCTACATTCCTATATCATACCCATCGTGTAGAAAAACAAAACAAGAAAAACACAGACAGGCAGTATCACTGTCAATACACCAACAAATAATGTGAGTATGATTTTATCGCTCGCTGCAGAACAAGGAATGAGAAGAGAGGCAAAAAGAAGATGGAGTGAGACAGTGTGGTGGAGTGACAGCCAACAGCTGAGCTCAGGGAAACTAAAGAATGAGAGTCGAGACACTGACAGCATTTGGCAGAACAAAGACAGAGATAGAAGGATGGAGAGGCAGAAATGGAGAGGTCAGAGGGAAGAAGAAACAACTTTAGGGATAGTGGGACTGAAGCCTGAGAGGGGGGGGCTGAAGCAACACTCAGAGAAAAATGATTGAGTTTAAGTTGGAGCAGTTGGAGAACAGACAACTTCCCTTTTCCCTGACTCCGTATCCAGCATCATGTTAAGGCCAGAGCACAGACAGAGCTCTTACGTCCCTGTCACCCACAAAACAGAGGCAGTTATACACAAGTGACCCCCAAAAAAAAAAAAGCCCTTTACAGCCCAAAAACACAGGGATAGCCTTTACTTTAATTACAGACTTTTAAAGCTGTCCGCTTATTGCTATTTGACAAGGAGGGGAGCAGGTCAGCTCGAAAAAGGTTTGCTTTTAAAACCCACAGGAAATCTATTAAAAGCTTTATATAAGGCATATTTACACAGGGACTAGTCCCCATCTGCTAAATCCTTCTAACCTCACTGTGCCTCCCCTTTTTTTTAAACATCAGGCAGTCTCATCCATTTTCTTCATTCATTTCTTTTTTCAGATTTAAATCTGTCAGCCTTTCAACTGTCTCTTTCTCTTTTAATTTTAAAAGGAACATTTACCAAAAAAAATAAATAAATATGTGAGCTTAAATCAGGCGTCCCACTGTTTGGGAATGACATGTTTTCAAAACAAAGTTATCCCATGGTTAATTCATGAACTGTAATTGCCATGTTGCTGTCAGTGTCCCGGACATTTAGTTGACCATGCAGAGTGTGGAGAGAAACGAGGACCACGCAGGTCATGCCATCTGTTCGAATGCCTGTGTCATACTGAAGGAGCACAACACCCTCCATCAACATGTTTCTCCTTTAGAGTAGCAGTCAGAGAGACATTTGCTCATGAAACCTTCCATATCCCATTCCTCTAATCTCTCTAATGAGAGGATTGTGTTTTATTTACATGAGGTCACTGCCACTCCTCTGGTTTCTTCATTTGACAGCTCACTTCTTGTTGACTACACAGCTAGCACCTACTCTACGCACAAAAAGGTTACCTTTAACTAATGAAATGGGGCCAAAGTATTGAAGCAATCTTTCCCTTTGATCCAACCGGGGGAACCTCGCTGTGCCGTTTTTCATAGTCAATTGGAGAGAGTGAGCTTACTGCTCAAGTACTCTGTGATGTTGTAAATATCTGTGGCAGCATTACAGTGGCAACCTGCTGAGACTGCTGTCACACATTAAAAGGATACCATATGTGTGTACAGTATGTGGTATAGTATATTGGTACAGTTCGAGATCATCAAGTATAAACATTTTTTTCCACTGTGCTCCTAGAGCTTGACATTAAGCTGAGTTGAGGTTATGTGCTAATGTGCAACAGCGCATCAGAGTGTGTAGTGAAGATATTAAGACTTACAGTCTTCATTGTTTCACTCTGTAGAGTTTTTCTCTCATTTTAAACATTGCGTGACCCAAAGCACATAATTTCCATAGCACTGTAAGTTTGACACACAAATCTATGGAGAGTCATCCCCACTCCAATATGAACAGATTTGTGTGTGTGTGCGCACGAGAGAGGAGACTGTGCCCCAAAGCAGACTGGTTTCACCATCTGTCCTTGCTGTGTCCTGTGATTTCCCTGTGTAATTCAGACAAATGTCATACTATGGGCAGGGGATGAGCTTTGACAAACTGCTCCAGACATTCTCAGTTCACACTCCCCCGATACTCCTGTTGAGTTCTTCTGTTATTCAGAACATTTCTAACCTCACTCTGCAGTCGCATGTTTCAAAGAGATTTGATTTTTCCTGCAACATGGAGGAAATTGCACATATTCCAGCACGTTCTAGGCAGGATGGCAGCTCTGAAGCACTGAAGCGTATCTCCTGTTTAACAGCACGTATGATTCCGCTGTTAGTGTGTGCATTGACCTGTGTCCTCTGTGCGTGTGTGATTGTGTGTTGACAGTATAAGGGCCAGGCTAACCTTCACGTGTTTGAGGACTGGTGCGGCTCCTCTATAGCCCAGCTGAGAAAGAACTTGCACTTCCCTCTCTATCCTCATGTAAGTACAGCAGTGAGTATTTTCAAGCATTAACACTAAAGGCACATCATATCGACTGGTTGTGCATGCCTGTCAGTCTCCCTGCTCGCACAAGTCACATATGCAGCTGGCTGTGTCTGTGCCATATTTACCAGCAGAATTCTTATTTATTTATTTATTTTTGGGGGGAAATGGCTCTTAGCCTCAGACAGCAGGCTTTTCATTTGTACCTATTGATTTGCTGACTGAAATTGACTGCCACAAGCACATTTCATCAGCTGCTCCTAGCTGAGGTGTTTAGTGCATGTGCAAATCAACCTGTGAAACAGTAAATCATCATTGTCATAAAATCTGTAGCTTTTAGCAGTGGAGCGCGCCTCACTGGTAGCTGAAATCACTGTGTTTTACATCCTTCTGAGCCATCTGCAAAGGCTCAGCAACATTAATCTGATAATATCATTCTAAATAATTAATTGCTAACCTATTTAGCTTAACTGCATTACTGGCTAAACTTGTAGCAGTTTCAGATGTCTCAAAAAGTTTAAAAATGGCAAGAAATGGCTACATGCATAATATTGTCGGATGAGAACTGTATGGCAACAATTTCCAGGCAAAAAGCTAGCATGCTCACTATGATCTGTGAGCATGCTAGCTTTATGTTTTATTAAAGCATGGTCTTTTATTACAGTATCTCGTCTTTTAGTCTTCATCGTTTTCATATTAAGTTGCGACTTGAACAAGTGGGTCAGAGGTTTGCTTTATGCTTCATTGTGTGTTTGTGAACCGAATGTTTCACTGTGACTTAACATGAGATAAAGTGTTTAACTTACTGCTATTAAAGTTGCAATATTTTTTCCCTCTTTCTTACTACAGGCCAGGACAACAGTGAAGAAACTGGCAGTGGCTCCAAAGTGGAAGAACTATGGCTTGAGAATATTTGGCTACCTTCACCCTTACAGAGATGGTAACTAACTTTTTCTATTAGTAAGTCCCCAATCTGAGGAAGCATTTGAACATTTGAAAGAGTAGACATTTTCCACAGCCCTCTTAATCCAAGCACTTCGGAGCCACTAATGTAGTTGATATTCACATTTTTATTATGGCTGAATGCCAGAAATCTCACAGCTAAATCTCATTGCAGTCCCCTCATGGCCTTACCCTCAAGCCCAGTTGCTATGGGAACTGAAAGCTCTAATCCCCAAGTGCCCTTACACAAATTGCAGAATATGAAGTTATTAATTAAATTACCATTCATTTCAGCCCCTCGTGTAGCTTTCACTTGGGGTATCACTCTCCGTTGCTGATGGCTTAAAGGTCATATTATCTTCTCGGTGACAGTGTGCACGTCATTTCTCAATTATGTTTTGCAACCATATTTAAAGTATGAATAATGTGGCAATTTAACATGTAGTTTGAGAATTCCTAAATATTGCAATCGTGTAGTAATAAATTAGTTTTATTATAGTGAACACTACCACCTGCAAAATATTAGAATGTCTCACCATACTGACCTGTGTTTGGAGCAAGCCCAAGATGGGAAGCCCCTTTCTCTATTCAGAAACAGCTGATCACATAGTTAAGTCAACTCTGAGGTTAGTGCTTGTGTGGCGAATGAAAAAAGGGCAGCATCAGTCGAGCACCAATATCACAATTCACCATGACTATAATTAAATAAAGAGCAAAGCCTCGGTTTTTAATCCACTGGAGATAGAAAAGTTAACGGGTGCCGTTCTACAATTATCTTCAAGAATGCAGCAGCGGCAGTAGCAAAAGAGTCTGTGCTCAAGAGGAGAAAAGAGTCAATACATTAGCACTATTACATTTCATTCTGTGTTCACGAGTGTTCATCATTCATCATTTTACACAGCAGACTTGATTTCCCAAATGGATTATAAAGTGCTGGAATCCAACTGTAGATTGCATAGTCATATGAAAAAGAAAGTGTGCTCTTTGTTTTTAATTCTGTCGTTTTATGAAATGAATAATGAAAGAAAGAGTCTGCTACTTCTAAAAGGTTTTTTAATACAACCTTGTATAAACAGTAACACATGGCTTATTACACTGTGTCAAAGGCTAGGTCAGAATGCATAAGCAGAGTGTAACCAAACAGCTTGTAGAACCACCTTTAACAGCAGCAACTTGAAGTAATTGTTTATCAGATGCTCACATTGCTGTGGAGGAATTTAGGCCCACTCTTATTTACAGTGTTTATTTGGGTTTCCAGGCACTGATTTATGCACAGCTCTCTTAAGATCCTGCCACAGCATTTGAGTCAGGTTGAGGTCTGAACTTTGACTGAGTCATTGCAACACCTTGATCCTTTTCTTTTTTCTGCCATTCGGTTATAGATTTGCTGCTGTGCCAATGTCCCAATTTCAGCCAAACTTTAGCTGTACCCTCCCCATTCCTGTGCTCAACACTTAGTATGCTATGTTCATGCTGATATGCTGTACGCTTTGGTTGTCACCAAATGTAGTGCTGCGCATTATGGCCAAACATTTTCATCCTGGTCTGGTCTGTCCATGCGCTTCAGAAGCCTTGTGGTTTGTTCAGGTGCAATTTTGCAATTTCTATGACCATTGTATGATTTGACCTTGGGGTGAATTTTCTGAGGTGTCCGCTCTTGGGAAGATTGGCAGCTGGCTTGAACGCTGTCCACATGTGAATAATGTTTTTCACTTCAGAATGATGGACTTTAAATTGTTTGGAAATGGCCTTATAACCCTTCCCAGATTAATGGGTACTAACAATTGCTTCTCTAAAATCATTGCCGAAGTGGAATTGAGTCTTTGGAGTGTGTTAACACACACAATAGTGCTCCAGACCAGAAAAACACACACACAAAAATACACCAAACCAAAAGTTCTGCTTTTATAAAGGTGGTCACACTTGATCAGTTTAATCAAGGGCATTTGATTAGGCGCACATGGCTGCTACTCACCCTCTTAATCACTGTGGAAATAGTGAGATTATACCTTGTTTTACTAATAGCAATTCTACATTTTAGCTTATTTTAGTCAGATAAATAATCAGTGCAGCAACATTGTTAGAAATCTGTATTCACTGGGTTGCCGGGTTAGCTCAGTTTGTTGAGCAGGCGACCACGTATGGCTGAGAGCGGCCAGCCTGGGTTCAAGTCCGGCCCACGGCCCTTTGCCGCATGTCTGCCCCTGCTTTCACTGTGTCTATCAAATAAAGCTGAAAAGGCCCCCCCCAAAAAACTGTATTTACAGGTATGTCCACCTGTGTTACGCTTAATTGTGCATTTTTATAGATAATAGTATATATGAATTTGCATGTCGATCCACAAGAACAAATCATAAATAAACTGACGGTGTGGATACCATTTCGATTTTATTCTGCTCTTAGGATGAGTCCACATTTGAAAACTAAGATCACTGTCTCTCAGATTACTGATTACTCATGAACGTGTAAACATTTATGAGGAAAGATAACAAATAAATACAATTTGTCACTATTCTGAGATTACCTATAAACTAAAAGACAATGTTTGTGAACTCCACTTACTGCGCCCCGTGTTCTCACTGTTTTGCATCTGTGTTCAAGTGTTTATTTCCATTCATATAGTTGTTACATACAGATTAGAAATTCATTTGAGGTAAATCTTCATATCACCGTAACCATGCATGTCATCTATGACTACTGCTCCCGGCAGGGCACCACATTTGTGGTGCGTTTTATTTTGCACATTTCTTATGAAATTCCTCCCTGCATGATTATACTCTCTTAGATCATACATATCTACTTCCACTAGCACACACTTTGATCATGTTTTCTCCCTTCCAGGTGATTTCCAGTTCTCAGTATCATCAGACGATAACTCTGAGTTCTGGCTGAGCCCTGATGAGAGTCCTCTTAATGCCAGACTGCTGGTCTATGTAGGACAGGTAAGCAACAAACTGTGATACACTTTTGAATATTATTTGAAACACACAGAGGGTCACTCCATTTAAAATCAGCAGGGCCCCTATATTCTTTATAGTTTACGATTCAAAGGAAACCCATTTAGTACAACCCATTTTTCAATACTCTGCTGTTTTTAAATGGCATTGCTTAGCAACAAGCTGTTACTGCAGGAAGAGCCTGAATCTTCTGGGGCCTAAATTCAACCTCTTAATGTCATGACCTAAATAGTAAAACACTTAGTATAATATATACCTCTAGGGAAGTTCATCCATAGTACAGTTTGCGCAGGAAAGCCAAACCTTAATCATTAGACTACATAGTGACTTTATTATCTGATAGGATATTCAGGTGACGGTGACTCATATCTCTAAATGGCTTCTAATGGATTTTATTTCTCTCATATACGTCTATGCACACTATGACAGATCAGGCAAGTATAACTATGATTAACTGCAATTCTTGTGGAATCACAGTTGCTGTTGAGACTTTAAAGGGTCAAAGCTATTACTCTAAAATGATGCCATCTAAAATCGTTGCTGAGATGTGAGTAAGAGCATCCAGCTCTGACCACACCTCAACATAAGCCTTTAATTCTGCCAGAGTTCAGTGATACAGCAACAGCAGGGACAATGAGCGATTTGACCTTGTTCGTCTTTAGTAATCACCCGCTCACCTCATGTCACCATCCTAACACCGAGGCTATCACTCACCTCCCCAACACACAGCTCAAAATACAGTGGACTTAAATCCTCCTGTAGAACATCCTGTGAAAAATCGTTTTCCTTTCCCATCTATCCTTGAAGTACCCTCTGCCCGCAATTGAATAAAAGTCAAGCTGTGCTGCTGCCGCTGCCTCTGCTAATAAAGTTTTCTCTGTGAAACCCTCTGAAAGATTTAAGAAGGGAAGGATGCACGAGGTTGCACAATATTTGAACTGCACCATATGAGTGCTCTCAGCAAATATGTGTTAAGAGCAAAGGTCCAGCGATGGTGCCATCTGTATTCCAACAGGATGCGAGATGTCACCAGGTTCCATGGGAGCTGAGATTAATTGGCTGCTAGAGAATATTGATGTGACATTTAGCAGTGGAGAAATATCATCTAGGTAATGGCAGAGGAGCAGCATTATGGCTAAGGATCATTCATCCTGCCACCGGCTGACAGACAGGTCTCACTGCCTTCCCAGTCTCCAGAGACACTTTGTGTTTCACAGATAAAAATCTAAATCTTTGCTCCGTTCAAACCATCTGCATGAGCTTAGGTGGAAAAAGAGTTTATTTAGATTTTCTCTTACTGCAAGTTTTTTTTTCTTTGAAAGAGGATTTGAAGTAGTCAGATTTTTCCCAACTTTTAAGAGTTTGTGTTTCATATAGCACAAACACTTATGGGCAGGCCTGAGCAGACAGAGAACTGCTGTGCATCTCTTCCTCAAAGCCTGCCCATAAAGTGTATAAGAGCTCTAATACACAATTTATTTATGGTTTTTTTAAGTTATTTCAAACCAGATAATAATAAAATAACTCAATTTTAGCTTGTTTTTAATTTTCTGCAGATTGAATATAGATTGAAGCCAGGGGTTATTCTTCAGCCACTTCTGTGTTGTGTTATAAAACACACAAATGTCACATTTACGGCAGTGTCTCTTTATAAAACACTGAAAAAATATTGTTTTTCTAATCTTACTGTGCATGCAAAGACACTGAATTCTAAATTCACCCATTCACTGACACAATATAGAAAGTATACTACAGTTTTTTTTCTGTTCATACCACATTTTTCCAATCCCAAATACACATACCGCTGGACACACCAGGGCACTCTTTTTTTCGTTTTTTTTTTTCTTGGGGTTGTATCTTGCCCAGAGATTGGAGGAGCCCCCATAACCCCAGTTGGCATACCTTGTAAACTTCTGTCCAAATGGATTGCACACCAGTGATAAATACACTGATTGACAGACAACTGTGTGTGAAGGATCCAGCAAGCCCAGATCTTTTTTATTTGAATAAGCTTCCTAGTGTGCGCTGTTGTTTGAGGCTAGTGCCTTCAAATGGAAACGCCAATGACTAGCAAATATATGTTTAAAAGTATCATTTGAATGTGCTCCCACAAGGCATTTAACATGTGATGAAAAATAGGGAGCTGAAGTGTTTCTGCACTGTTTCCATGGTGACCCCTGTCAGTATTTTCTTGTCTTCCAAATATTACACAAAAGAAGATAATGGTTTAATCTCGAGATGTATATTTCTGTTATTCTCAAACATATATAAAACATTCAAAAGGTAAGCTTCAGTCCTAGTTCCTGTCTACGTCATCTCAAATCCACAGAAATGCATACAGCACCAGTGGATCTCCAAAAAAATAGGATATTCTGACTTATTTTTTTCATAATGTAACTCAAAAAAGTAAGCGCTCTTGTATTTTATATTAATCACACATCTAAACATGATTGTAATATTTCCATTATTTAAAAAAGCATTTACAATACAGAAATCTCCAGCTTCTGAAAAGTGTGTTCGTTTATACACTCAGTATCTGGCTGGGGTTGCTTTACCACAAATTACTGCATCAGTACAGTGTAGCATGGAAGCGATTAGTTTGCGGTCCTGCTGAGGTGTTACTGAAGCTCAGGTTGCTTTGATGACAGCAGCTCGTTTGTATTTTTGGGTCGGCTTCTCGTCTTCCTCTTGACAACAAACCAGAGATTCTCTGTGGGTTTCAGGTCAGGTGAGTCAGCTGCCCCATCAACCACCATAATAACACATTCAGCAAATCATTTGGTAGGAGTTTTGGCACTGTGGGCACATTCGAAATCCTGCTGGAAAAGGAAATTGGCATTTCCATGAAGCTTGTTAGCAGATGGAAGGAAGTGCTCTAAAATCTTCTGGTAGATAGCTGTGTGCAGATGACATGGCACTCCAAATCATCACAGACTGCAGAAACTTCACACTGGACATAAAAGACCTTGGATTCTGTCTCCGTTATTCCTCCAGACTCGAAGATGTTTATTTCCAAATAAAATGAAAAAATTGCCTTTCATTTGAAAAGAGGACTGTGGATCACGGAGCAGCAGTCCAGTTCTTTTTCTCCTTAGCCCAGATAAGAATGCTTCTGACATCTCTGGATCAGGAGTAGCTTGATATTAAGAATGCAACAGTTTATCCTGTTCCTTAAGATTTGTGTGACGGTGACTCTTATTGCACTAACACCAGCCTCAGTCCAATCCTTCTGAATTTTCCCAGGTTGCTCAAATTGACTTCTCTTACCAATCATGCCCAAATGGAAAAGAAACAGTAAAAACTTATAAAAGACTTACATAAGATGTGGCCTACGTCATATAGTGAATCATATAAGGCTTATATGATTTACTCATGAAAGTGGCCACTTTCTCATTACTTTCATATATTCTTTTAATAAGTATCCAAAACATACAAGTTTCATTTATATGATTTTTCAAGGGATCTTATATCTGTTTTCACTCTTGTATGCTTTTCATATAAGTTTCACAAAAGACAGATACAAACTTTATAAGATTTATATATATCTTTTCCATATGGGTGTCTAGGCAGTGGTCATTCCCGTTGATTGTGCACCTTTTCCAGAAACACTTTCCCCTACCTGTCATCATAGCATTAACATGCTTTCATACAGCACTTTGCGAAGAGCCGGCCTTTCCCCCAGTAGACCTTGGCAATGTTTGTTATCTGGACTGTCAAGTTGCTCGGGTTTGGCCCTGATCGTATTTACCTGCTCTGAACTAGACCAAGACATACACAGTATTTGTATTGTTTGAGTGGTAATTTACTCAAATATTCTAATAATTTAAAATGCTGCATACTAAATGCTGTCAGCCAAAAATCATCCAAATGAAAACATAAAAACAGAAATATTTCACTTTATGACTTTATCAATATCGAATATTTTTTTTTAAAAAAACTTTAAAATATTCATATTTTTAGATGCTCTGCCTACAAAAGAAATATATACGAACCTAAGTGAGAGAACAAAATCGACCTTGCGTCATGCTTGGTTCTGCTGCTCAGTCCCTTACATGCACCAGCTCCCTCTTCTCAATTTGTTGAAGTGCGATTGGTTGGGTACACTATTCTTATTAGAACACTTTCCATGTTCCTGCTGGGACATTATCTGTACGAATACGAATGAACTTAATGTGAGTGAGGATTATCCATTGTCCCGCCTTGCTGTTAATCATATTTTTGCCTACAGCTAATCTGTAATGAGATTTTCCTTCAATCAGAATGTCCAGACAGCTCCCGCAGAGCTTCCCACAGAACCAGCCCAGTCTTGTCTGATATTAAAAGGCCCTTATGAGCAGGAAACGGCACGTGTGCGAGGTTGTGTGTGCGCTCATGCCTTAGTGTAGTTCATGTTTGGTTGCACAGACACTTGGCGCAAATGGCAAATCAGCCACAATGTTTAAAACACCTATGTTATATTGTGTAGATCCCCCTTCCACAATGGGGCGCGATGTTGGCTCACCACAGATCCGGCTGCTTTCTGTTTATCTGCAGGATGTTCAATTGGATTGAGATTTGAGGAGTTTGGAGGCTGAGTGAATGTTTTAGAATTTTTGTGTTGTTCCTCGAGCCATTCCTGAGCAGTTTTTTTCCAGCTTTTGAGATGAAAGGTGGATGCTATGACATCTAATCTGTCTGGTTCAAAAAGCAGAGACAAAAATACACAGGCGCACAAGAAACTGGGTCAGGGAGCTGCGATCAATATGGGAGACTCAACAGCACCAGTAGCTTCTTATTCCCTGACAGACAAGACGTTGTCACTGTTGTAGGAGCATGCACCAATTCACAACTTTGCCCCACTCTACTAAAAACCAAGAAACTCAATTTGTAGAACAGCTGATAAGGAGATAAGATTGAAAGCATTTGGCTTTTTTCCTTTCTTTTTTCTACCACTTGGCCATATCGATTATAAGGAGGGATGGAATTAAGTCAGCTACTTTGACTTAAAATCACATAAAATCTCACCTAATCATATAAACGTTTAAAATAAAAGATGTTTGAAGTGTACTTATCCGGGGCTGTTTCTGCACTGTGCCGAACTCAGTGGCACAGCTTACTGGAACACCTAAATTGGAACAATGCCATCATTAATTTTAATAACATTTGTGGTTCTCCTGCTACAGTGAATAAAAATGTCTGCTACAACAATGGTTAATGAGTTTCAAATGCCCCATCGTTTTACCAGGTAGCAGCACCTGATCAAAAACACTGAATAGGATTTTGGATTAAAAGCGACAACACGCATATGATCAATTTTATTCTTTAGCCATGTAGAAAAAGCATTTTGACAGGGAAGAAAATAGATACACCCAGGTTTCAAATTTTAACATTGCTTGAGACAGGCAATCTATCACAGTACACAGCACGTCTGTGTCTGCTGTTATTCATGTTATAGTTACATACATGTGTGCATACAAGCCCATTCGAATCACTGTAACACCTACGTAACTATCCACTTAGAAAATAACTGAAAAAAATAAACTCAGGCATGAAAGTAGGGTTGATGGTCCCCATCCATTTAAAGTATCTGAAGGTTGAGTTTATGGTAGATTGCAATGTGGGAAAACTGGTGAATTCAAATTCAATTTTTAAAGGAACCAACTTCGTGCTTAATGATACCAAAATATATAAACAAGAATTTTCATGGGCTTTGGATCCAAGTGCACCTGTTTATCTTTTTTTTAAAAATTGTGCAATCAAGAAATTCTGCAGCTTCAACCATTAAAAAAAAACAACATCTATATTTTAATGTAATTTTTTATAGCCCTACAATGGATCGGTGACCCTCATGGCTTATGACAGCTGCAATAGGGTCCAGTACAACTATGACTCTGATTAAACAGGGGAAGAAATGCATTAGCAGATGGACTGTACTGAATTTAAATTTACCTGATTTTTCCCTTCAGTATCATCTTCTTCTGTATCTATGAATTGCTTTCAGGGCTACTGCTCCATTTATATTTCCCCAAAAATCCTGTGACCACTTGCCTATGCTGTGTAATTTCATCATGAACCTCACACTTGAGCAGAGAACAACTTCTCTGTCAAACTGACCTGTTGAGGACCTTCATTCATGATGACAGCTGAAACTGCTATCTCTCAGCTGCTGGGTTTACAGATTTCATGATGGGTATGCAATAACTAAACTCAAAGATGGTATATCAGGTTAGAGGCGTGACCATAAGCATGCTTGTCCTTTTTCACCCCCCTGGATCAGATGAGGGGTATGAGGGAGAACAGCCTCTGCATCTTCACTAAACTGCTGGCCAAATGTGTTTCTGTGGTGTTCTCATGTTCTCTAAAATGAACTATAATGGTCACCACCTTGAAACTCTGGAGCAGATCCAGGGGGCATCCCAAAAGCAAAAAATATAAGTGGTCAGAATGCAGCTTTCACAGCAGCCAAGAACAGCAGCATTGCTGGAAGTTCTCCAGAGGTGAGCAAGGAGACGAGCTTGAAAAGAAGATTGGTCCAATTTAAATAGGGTTAAATTGTTAAATTGTTTTTATTATTTTTTTTCATCTTGATTCAACCAGCTGGCAAAACATGAGGCTTGAACTTCTTCACCATCAGTGTGGTTCGATATTAAAGAGTTTTCAAAAGTCTTCTACATTTTCTGCTGTGAACTAGCTTTTTCCATTCACACTATGAATTAATGGCATTAATGATGACGGCCACTGAACTGAGAGTCCTAAATGGAATGTGGCTATAATTAATATTAGTTAGAACTATGCTTTCCTGTTGTGACGCTTCGCAGCATGCCAAAATGTCTGTCGTGTGTGCAAACAGACTGATTAGTGATAGGCAGGAAATTGCTCAAGCTGAGTGTGAGAGAGGAATGATGCCTGAGCAGTAACAGGATATAGCTAAATCCCCTGTTAATAACCATAGGTGCTTTAATGTATCATCAGCTTTGTCATACATTCAAAGAAAATGCAGCTGTATCCAAAAACATAAATAAGGTGTCTGTTAAATTTAAATGTGTTTATAGCCAATACATGTAAAATGTCAGGATCGTTGCACTGGCACAATTTTCATTTTAAAGTCTTCTTTAAATGTCCCTTATTTTCTTTTGTTGCCAGTGTACTTAAATTGAATAAAAGCAGACATAAACAGTACGCACAGACCAATCCCGGTATGTCCTTGTGTCCACCTCTTCAGCAGTGCTGGTAAAAGGTTAAAGTGTGTTGAAGAACTTTTAGTCATTAAAATTTTGCAGTTTGGATTCAATTGAAAAAACACACTGAAGGCAAGACAGAATAAGAGAAAGAAAGCAGCACTCACATTATATCACAGGTCAGCTGTTTTTCTATTACTTTTCTCGTCTTATATGGGCAGGGAAAAAAAGGAGTCTACGAGAGAAAAGGAGATGATAGAAAGAGGAGTAATGTCTCCATAGCTCCACTGCACACTCATATTTCTTTTATCTCTCGACCCTGTTTTGTGTTTCGCTTTTCAGTGTTTCAGGGCCAGTGGCCATCTGAAATTAGATTTCTTAAGTTACCCACATATGTGGGTGAGGTTCACACACAGATGCGCAGTGTGGGTGTTTGTGCCTGCTTTACAGATGCAAAAAAAAAAAGAGTGTACATAAGCATCCTATCTCTCTGGCTTCTTCGATCAATTTAAGTTTAAGAAATTGGATTGCCAAGTTTGCCGGCTTATTTTTTTTTATAGGGGACTTCAGAAGTAGAAGTACAATATGACAAAATGTAAGTGAGAAGGTGTGTTTTAAGGTGTAATATGAGTAGTGTGTGTGCCTGTGTGTGAGTAACCCCTCATCAATCTCTGGCTGCTTGCTTTCTGATTTACCTCTTCCCTGCTCTGGTGAGGAGATGCTGCCTTCACTAAGCAATGACTCATCCTTCAGTGAGAAAACATTTCTGTGTGTGTGCGTGTGTGTGTGTCTGTGTGTGTGTGTTATGCATGTCTGCATGTGCACCTTAAAAAACATCTGCTCCTTTCATTGGAGAGCTTTTGTATGTGTTTTGTCCTTATGTAAACACAATGCACACCATTGATTGATGTCTTTGTTAACATAAAAAAGAGACACAAAAAGACAATGAAATTAAAAATAAAAAGGCTTTAATTTTGGAATCTGTTCACCCTGACTTTGTTTTTATGAATCTGCATATTTTCAAAATCCTATATTTTGTTGAGCTGCTCAGAAAATAATCTAAACCATCATAAATTTTGCAGAGCATAAATAGTTGGAATTTTCCCTTTCTTCAATGAAGAAAATACTTTAAGTAGTTTAAGTATTACACACAACCTCCCTACCTGTATTGAAATAATCTCTATGTCTCATGGCACATAAAGGTTTAGATCTCCAAAAGTTGAATCTGTTCATCTGGACGTAGCGTTTTGTGGGAGAAACGTTTCGTCACTCATCCAAGTGACTTCTTCAGTCTCAGCTGACTGCAGGTTTCATCCTTCCGGCAGACAAGGGTAGGTGCACAGTATTGCTAAACCAGAAAGACTATCATGAGAAGATTTTGTCACTACTCAGTGATGAAAATACCTATGAGTCCCTGAAACGAGACCCAGGAAGTGGCTACAGGAAGAGGGTGATAGACTGTCTGAAGCAGTTGGAACAAGACAAGGCTATTGACCGGACCTCATACCACAGGCTATACCCAGGGGAGTCTACACCAAGTCTGTATGGTTTACCGAAAATACATAAACAGGGTGCACCTTTAAGACCGATTGTCTGCATGATCAACTCTGTCACCTACAACATCTCCAAGTTTCTGGCTTCGATCCTCAACCCGCTGGTGGGCAGCTCTGAACGCCACATCCAGAACACCCTGGATTTTGTTGAGAAGGTGAGAGATGTCATTATGGAGGCAGATGAAACCATGGTCTCGTACGACGTTACATCTCTCTTCACTTGCATCCCAGTCACGGAAGCGTTGGAGGTAGTCCGTAAGAGATTACAGGATGACACCAACTTCAGCAACAGGACCACTCTCAGCATCGACCAAGTGTGTTTGCTTTTGGAACTGTGTCTTCATTCAACCTACTTCACATACAAGGGTCAGTTCTACAGGCAGAAACATGGGTGTGCCATGGGCTCCCCAGTTTCACCCTATCGTGGCCAATTTGTACATGGAAGAAGTGGAAAG
Organism: Oreochromis aureus; assembly: GCF_013358895.1. Lineage (NCBI taxonomy): Eukaryota > Metazoa > Chordata > Actinopteri > Cichliformes > Cichlidae > Oreochromis > Oreochromis aureus. The sequence goes on from NC_052948.1 coordinate 5,758,959, forward strand.
AGGGCTTTGCTATCCTACCCTGGAACACCACCAAGCCATCGGTTCAGATATGTGGATGACACCTGGGTGAAAATCAAATCTCAGGACGTACCACAATTCACGGATCACATTAACTCGGTGGACCGACACATCAAATTCACCAGGGAGTATATCAAAAGTGGCAGGTTAGCCTTCTTAGACTGTGAGATTTCCATCAGTAATGGGGGACATCTAAAAGCTGACGTGTACCGTAAACATACAGATACAGATCAGTATCTAAGGTTTGACTCTCATCATCCACTGGAGCACAAACTGGGTGTCATCAGGACGCTACAACACAGAGCGAACACCATCCCCACTGACACAGCGGCCAGGGAGGCAGAAGAACAGCACATCAAGAAGGCCCTGAGTAAATGTGGTTATCCCAGCTGGACTTTTGTCAAAGCTGGGAAGGCACCTAAAGAAAGCTCCAGCCGATCCAGGAGAGAAGGACAACCGCTGCCCAGGCGAAAACCTGTAGTGATCCCATATGTGTCAGGAGTATCAGAGCAGTTGAGATGCATTTTTTCTAAACACCGTGTCTCTGTGGGTTTTAAACCCCAAAATACGCTGCGCCAAAAACTGGTCCACCCCAAGGATCGGGTCCCCGACACAAACAGAGTAACATAGTGTACGCTGTCAAGTGCCAGGAGGATTGCCAGGATTTATACATCGGGGAAACCAAACAACCTCTGGCGAAGCGGATGGCACAACACAGAAGAGCTACCTCATCAGGCCAGGACTCTGCAGTTTATTTACACCTACAGGCCAGTGGACACTCTTTCAACGATGAGGATGTACACATCCTGGACAGGGAAGAACGCTGGTTTTGCGCCGGAGTCAAGGAGGCCATTTACGTGAAAAGGAAAGACCATCTCTGAATCGAGGAGGGGCCTAAGGCTACATCTTTTGCCATCTTACGATGCTGTGATTGCAGCCATTCCCCAACTCTCTGTGAATGGTACTCATGGCCATTGATCAGTGTTCTTTGATCAGTGGGTTTTGGTCAGTGATTGTTGATCAATGGTCATGGGAATTTGCATAATTATGATTAAGGAACTGACCTCACAGCCCATTGTTCCTTCAGTGGGCTGGTTTCAGTCATTATGCAAATGTACTGGTTATAAGATCGGGGAAACCTGCAGTCAGCTGAGACTGAAGAAGTCACTTGGATGAGTGACGAAACGTTTCTCCCACAAAACGCTACGTCCAGATGAACAGATTCAACTTTTGGAGATTTACTTTCCTGGATGATGGAGAATGCATCAAGACATAAAGGTTTAGAGCTCAAAGCACGGGGTAAATATAATCCCAGTTATATAAAACCAAGTTTAACTCCAAAAATTCCATTTACTTTGGAAATAAATTGAATGTCTGTAGAGATATAATTTAATGATTTCTTGTATGCTCCCTCAGAAGGTTTCCTGCATGTCGAGTCAGCACTAGATGACATGACTTGGTGAGATATTTTTTCGGTGCTGTGTCTGCTGTGTGATAGCTTTCTATTTTACCTTTTATTTTCAGGAAAAAAACCTGAAAGAAGGAGAGTATAACATAAACCGTGCAAGTACAGTAATAGGGGCATTTTCAGTAGTGTCTTCTCATAGGTTGACTATTTCAATTTAGTGCTGCATTTTTCACCAATTTCCTCTGCTTTGAAAGATTTTACACTTCTGCGGAAATGCCTTGTGTAGTCACATAAAACTTGTGAGTTATTTTAACTGTCATGGAGGTCGGTTACTAACTGTCGAAAGTAATAGAAGCATGTGTGGAATTGTTGTGACTGATAAAACTGTAAATAATAGGTATAACAGATCAAACGGTTAGCCGGAACATCTGGTATCCAGCGGCACAATTTTACAGTTAACAGACATTCACTCTGTAGGATGTCATATCCACATGGCAGATTTTAGCTTACCAGCATAAGAAGTGAGCCTTTCTTTTTTATGTACCATACAAAAACCAGCTGACACACAACATTCAAGTACGGTAAGAAGTTGGAACAAAAAATATGAGGACAAAGTTTGTTATGGTTGTTTCCAGTAAATGCTCACGTAGGTGTTTGTAGCTTCATCTTTAATGCAAAGGTACTGGAGTACTCTGCTAAGTGCTCGGTTAGCTAGCTTCCCTGATATTCACTTTCAGTGACCTAACTCCTACCGGAGGAATATTTGAAGAGATGTTGGTGTGAATATGCACTGTGGCAGCAAGATGCTGTGGGCTTCAGAGTTGAAAGCACAGTAGCACACATTGTGTCCTCCTCCTCTCTACCCAGTAGCCTCACAAAGACTCTCAGAGGCGTCAGCATTGCCAGGGGCCTGATTGGCTTTGGACAGGCTGCATGGTTTTAAGGTTTATTATCATAGGGACTCTCCTTTCATGCCAGCGAACACATTCAGATATACCACTGTACAATTGCCATTTTGATTTGTTTGTGTATGCATGTGCATCACTATATGTTTTTCTCTGTGAACATGTATTGTGTAACACAGATTGAGGATCAACAGCTATTTACTGTCTCTTTTGATTTGTTAGCACCACTCACAACAATGTCTTTTGACCAGTCTCAAACTCAGTAGTGTGGCCAACACAAACAATTAAAGACATACCCACTGTGATCTTAGTTTTATTCTTTCATTATGGATCAGCAACAGCAGGGGCCCTAATTACTTGTGTTGGCTTGCTGAGAGAATGAATGGGCACCGACTCAACCACAGGGCCAAAACAGGAACCCCAGGGGTTTAGATGAGCTGGCTTCTCAGAGTCAGCATTGGCAGGGAATCTGACTTCCTCTATTTCTGTCTGTTTATTGTCATTAGTTCTCATTTGTTAGCTCACTTTGCCTTTCCAAACTTTCCTTCTGATTGACTCTTCCTGTTGTTTTGGGATGTATTAGCTTGTTTTCCCGTTTTCTTTTCATTTGTGTTGCTAACCAGGGAGGCAGTCAGGATCTTTTGGTGTCCTTTGCGATCCACCGATCCAATTTCTGACTTAAAAATAAGTTAAGGACATCCACCTGCTAACTGAGACACCAGTCTCTGTCAGTACTCAATGAAGATAAAGTTGGTATTTTATTTAGCACACAGTTGATTTCTCAAAAGATTTGCAAACTAAACTGAATCTTTCATACTGCTCTGAGGCTTGTGGAGCCCTTTTCTCTTCTCCAGCTCGTCTTAGACTTCTCTCTTACCTGTGTCTTCTCTCTTCTGTATTGCAGCTGGGGACAGAGTGGACCGCTCCAGGCGAGTTTAGCAAGTTCAGGTCCCAGTCTTCGAAGTCTGTGCAGTAAGTACCTCTGACAACCACACATGTATCAGGATGGCAAAATGATTTCACTTTCTCAGCAGTAGAGAGACCAAAAGGGCACAAGCATCTGATGGAGGATCTCCCAGGAAAGGTTTTGCCGGATGTTTTGTTAGTTTCACCTTGTAAACCTGTCCGTGTGTGTGTGTATTTGTGTCATCATAGCAAAATGCAGTCTGTATACACTGTAGTGGGAAGTACCTAAACACAATTTGGAATACTTGAAAGCTGTTAGCAAGACCATATATGTACTAAGAGTCAGGATGTCAACATCTAGTCTTCCATGGTTGTTTCTGTTAAATAGTCTCTTTACTTGTTAAGTAGCAGTCTGCAGCAATTGCTGTATTTGCACATTAATATTACTCTACAACCTCATTTATAGCAATAAAGGTAAACTCTATGTAGATGCAGGTATTATCAAGGAACATGACTTTTGGTACTGGTTTCTTTTTGCAGTCTGACCACAGAACGGTTGTGTTTGTATAGGTCAGGCGTGGGGGAACTCCAGGCCTCAAGGGCCGGTGTCCTGTAGGTTTTAGCTGTGTCCTTGACCCAACACAGCTAATTTATATGGCTAAATTACCTCCTCAACATGTCTTGAAGTTCTCCAGAGGCCTGGTAATGAACTAATCATTTGATTCAGGTGTGTTGACCCAGGTTGAGATCTAAAACCTGCAGGACACCGGCCCTTGAGGCCTGGACTTCCCCACCCCTAGTACAGGTTTTGCTTCCTATGGAGAGCAAAGGAAGAAACGCATTTACCAAAATGCAAACTTGAAACCATCAGCCAATTTCTGACAAGATTACATTCATAAACAATAACTGGCACATAGAACAGGAAGCCTTGGTCCTGCAACCCTACACCACAACTCAGGAGGCTTTTTTCTCTCACATATAAGAAGAAAGTGTTCCCTGGAGACTGAAGAGCAGATCTTCTATGCCTGTTTTGTATGCATGCTAGTACCTTTATCTATAGATGAATTACCATACTGTATAAGGAGTGCTCTCAAGTGTCGACAGTCTTAATCCTGAAAGTACTCTCTCTCTCAGTAAATGTAAGATGGAGAGGCATTAAACTATCCAGTCCTCGACACATCTTTCTCCCTAATGTTTACATGACGACTCAGTGAGTTCTTGGGCCACACCCATCTTCAAACTCTCCTTTAATATTGATCTTTAAGTTTTCAGACTCCATCTTGCATGGTTGTGAGACTCAGGTTGACAAGCAAATAGACAGCTGACAAAGTACTCAAAGCTGCTTCTTTTGTCGTAGTAGTTCTACACTACACTAGCTGTCTCCAGAACCCAATTTTTATGACAACAGAGACATACAGACAGCCACAGATTCACAAAGTGAACATAATATCTGCCACATTGTGATTGTAAGCACTTATCTGCATCCACTTTGCTTCTAAAGTCATTGTTAAGTTCATATGATTATGCAGGAGAACAGATTCTAAAAGCTCTTGTTCCTTTGGGTTGCCTCATTTGCCTGACTGAATGAAGCACAAGTGTTAGCCTAAATTATTCAAATCACTGGTGTTTAGGGTGAAGTTAAGGGATACTTGGATCTTTTAAATGTAACAAATTAGGTTATGAACAATTATAACAACTACATACCGTGGATGTAGAAAGAAAGCGCACGCTCTTTTTGTGGGGGTTGTCTTAGTTCTTAACAAGGCATAAAATTAGACATGAACAACAATACATGATGTATTACACCGTGTAATTATTGGTTTAACAAAAATAAGCCAAAATGCAGAAGCGGTGAGTGCAAAAACTAAATACTCTCCGTGATTGAATAGCTTTTATAGTTGCTTTGAGCAGCAATAACTTGAAGCAACTTAAAGTAATCTTTTTATTTAATCCATCTCTTATGTCATTGTGGAGGAATTTTGGCCCACTCTTCTTTACAACATTGCTTTGGTTTATTCAAGTGTGTGACAATTCATTTATGCACAGCTCTCCTAAGGTCCCAACACAGCCTTTCAGTCGGGTTGAAGTCTGGCCTTTGTCTGGGCCACTGCAATACTTTAATTCTTTTCTTTTTCAGCCGTTCTGTTGTAGATTTGCTGCTGTGCTTGGGATCATTGTCCTGTTGCATGACCCAGTTTGCCCAAGGCTTTAGCTGTCAGATAGATAACCTCACATTTGACTCTAGAATACTGTAGATAGTGGACAAGGAGTTCATTGTCGACTCAATGACTGCAAGGTGTCCAGTTCCTGTGGCTGCAAAGAAAACAAAAACCAAAATAATGATCCCTCCACCACAGTCCTGACAGTATAAAGTGTTTGTGCTGTTATGCTGTGTTTGGTTTTCACCAAAACTGGTACTGTGCAATATGGAGATGCAGCATCTCCACTTTGCTCTCATCTGTCCAAAGTATTTGTTCAGATAGCAAATCTAAACCATGCTGCCATGTTCTTTTTAGAGAGAAGAAGCTTTCTACTAGAAAGCCAAACAAATATATATTTTCAGTCTTCTTTTAATTGTACTGTCATGTCTTTAACATTTAACATGCTAACTGAGGCCTTCAGACTCTAACATTTCTCTGAACATTGCTCAGTCTGACCTTGGGATGAATTTGCAGAAACGTCCACACCTGGGTTTGGAAATTACCATATAACCCAACTAATTGGCAGGAACAATTGCTTCTTCGAGAGCATTGCTGTTGTCTTTACTCTTTGGCATTGTTTTAACACACACCTGAATACTCCAGACCAGCAAACTGCTTAAAACGTCTGTGTTTATAGAGGCGTTCACACTTTCTGATGAAAAAAATGAGTTAATCAAGGCCATTTGATTAGCAGCACATGGCTCCTATTTACCCTCTGAATTGCTTTGAAAGCCATAAGGGTGTACTTAGTTTTCTACCCACTGCTTCTGTTAATTAAAAAAAATCATTATTTATTATCTCTTGGTATGTAAAACCTTAGACTAAACAGGGTGTACTTTCTTTTTGCCATTACTGTATGCTTGATAAATGATTGCTTAGCTGACTCGGGGGAAAAGTGACTGTGATTTTATAAGGCGTACTAATAGCCACATAGTGCACTATATGTTCAAATGACTGAACTATGTTGAAAAAAGACAGTGACAGGACATATAGTGTGATAACATCAGAAGTGTTGGTTGGAAGTGTAAATGGACCTCTAAGGTGACGCTCTAAGTCAGTGTAGGTGTTCAGTTAACACTGACAAATGTCTCACTGGATCTAGTGGAAGTTCAGTCATGACCGTGTCTGAATTTACAATATGAGGTAATTTACTGCTATTAAAATGACCAACTTTGAAATCATAGCTTTATCACACATTACTGAAACATACACCATACATGCATAGAAAAATCAGAGGCCCAGATTATTCCCATCCCACTGTTTTTAAAATTCAGTTGTAAAGTAAAAATACTGAACGTGATACTTCCAAACGCAGCTCTATATTATGATTAAAGATAATAATGATACTATGAAAATCATTCATGCTGCTTGCCATTTTATTTCCTCAGTGTGATGGTTCCATTATCAAAAGGAACCACATCCCAAGCTATGAAAACCCAATGAGATGGCACACATTCAGGGAATATGTTTCACGCGGCTTGTACATTCTTTATATTGATTACAGTATTGATTTTACATTACAGTTTATTCAGCCTGACTCTCTCCATCGCACCAGTGTCTAATCATATATTGAATTCTCATCGTTACTGGTGGTGAATTTTTTCTTGTTTTTCGTAAAGCTATACCCACGCACACAGTTTAGTCTCTTGTGTGTTTGTACAGTCTGTTCTTATTCCAGGTCTTCATGACAAAAAAGTGGTACTGTGGTTCTTGGCTGGAAGTTACACATACGTAACACCTCAGTGTGTGTGCTTTTAAATTGTGTTTGCTTTGGAGGTTTCGGTAGGTTATCGTCACAGTTTGTGCCTACATGCTTTTGTTTTTTGGCAGGTTTGTTATGTGTAGGTTGTTTTTGTGACGGGATAAAACCAAACCATAATACTGAAGTCATTTTTATTCATGAATGCTGTATGTGCAAGTGTTACTTTATCTCCGTGCGTAGGATTAACTGGGTCTGGTTAGCACAGAAAGCTCACCAGCCTACAAGGGAGAGCAAAGAGGTGACAAAAATGAAATAGAAGAAGAGACAGGAGGATGCGGTTGAAAGTTTTTCTATTTTCTTTTCCTGTCTGACAAGTATATTGCAGTCTCCCACAATAACAAGACAACAACAAAGCAACCAAGCGTGGAGGCAGATTATGACAGGAACATTAAAAAGGTTGTGCAGCAGAGGAATTTGGGTGTGACACTTCAAGTTTTGTGACCTGTTACTGTGTTTTTGCACGTGAATTTATTTTGCATCTGCTTAAAAGAATATTTTGGGTGCGTTGTCGTTATTTTTTTAAAATGATGCCAGTCAAGGGGAAGTGTTCAAGAGAACAAGGCTGGACGGCGCATTGTCTATCCCACTGAAATCTGATATAACGATGATTAACACCCAGCAGTTGTTGCCTTCATCTACCTCTCCGAAAGCGTTTAATGTTTCCTGGCCTTGATGTGTAAAGTGATTTATGATTTCTCTGTCATGTCATTATTTATTTATTTATTTTTGTTCTTTCCAGAGATGAAGCAAGTTGAAAATTGTGGGCTTTTGAGCTTGATAACTGAAGTCAAATCTATTTTGATTTTATAGCTGCTCACTTTCACTTGCTTTAGAGGAGCCCTGTCAAAGAGGACATGAAAGTCAGGTTTAATATAATTATACAAAATCTGTTTTGCTATTTCATGTGTGGGTGTGCATGAGAACATGTTCATACTTTTGCATGCAAAAAAATACAGGCCTGTCTGCATTAATGTGAATGTGCTTGTTAAATACTGCGCTATTTGAAAGTCTGCTCTGCAGCTAATGGCTTTATTGTGGGACCTCAAAACAAAAAACAATTTATTTGTCATTTTCCGCATGTTCCCCGTGCTGCCCCGTGCAACTTGCATCCCTCACACACCATTGCACTCGATCTGTTTGTGGCAGGATATCCTCCCAAACGTGGCAAATGTGTGCAGAAGGATTAATTGCCATGCCTTCATAAAAAGGTATTCTTCAAATTATATGGGATGGAATTGAAATGAGCAAATGAGCAGTGCAGAAGAGAATAACATATCACTTTCCGTCTATTTTTTCTTTAAAAAAAAAGAGACAATGTGAGCAGCTGTTATTATCGCTCATTAGATTTTATCACCTGGTAATTTCAAAGATCTGTAAACCTGATAAAATCAAGGAATAATCGAACAAAACGAAATGATTTCAGTGTTCCCGGGTTTTTATTACACTCAATTTTGTAGATGGGCACTGTGAAAATTATAAGTCATTACACATGAGGCCCTTGTCAGCCTGATCTTCTTGTACAATTTGTTATTGGAGAATAAGTTCAGGGCCATTTGAGCCTATTTACAGACTTCATTCTGCCATAGCTAAGTTCTGCACAAAGCCTTAATCAAAACTGCAATTTAAAACAGCTCTTACACTGTGCTGCTGTTGTTGGTTTTATTCATGGTGGGCTCAGAACTAGATGGAATGAGACAGAGCTATATTAAAATGGAGCCTAAAAGAACGGAGTCAAACGGTACAGAGCACAACGGAGCTAAACAGAGAGCAGCCGTCAGAAATGTAATTGAACAGAGGAGAGCAGAGTGAAACACAGACAGTCCTACGTTAGCAAGGTTGTTTCGTTTTTTTCACACTCTGGACTGTGGTTATTTATATGTCTTGGTTCATTGGACCTGTACAGCAGATTGTAGTAGAGTTGAGTGAACAGTGACTAATGGCGGCTGCAGGGCTGAATCATATTGTCAGGGAATGAAACATATTGTTGTTGAGAGGTTCACTTTAAACACTTCACTTGGCTGTTGGAGGTCTCCATACAATGCAATCAGAGGCAACTGCAACTAGAAAACGTACATCCACAGACTTAAGCATATTCAAATAGATGGACAGGCGCACATAAAACAGATAAAATCAAACACGTAGTCATCTTGGATATCGCGCTTTCATCTGCGCTACCTTGGTCTAAACTCTGCCACATCTTTCCCTTCAGGGATCGCTCACGTTTGTTGCTCGTTTTTTGTGGTCCACTCCTTCTCTCTTGCTGAACCTCGTGTCATAGTGACAATAACAGTGCAACACTGAATTAAAAGCAGTAAAAGGGGAAGAAGTAGGAATGCTTTCTCTGTGTGCATGCAGTTCAAAGACCAGCTGGAGTGATGGTTTTCTCACATGTTGGCCTTCCTGTTGCCATGAAGTGTGGAAGTTCATCCTAGGTGGCAGTTTTAATAGATGTCATCCACAGTCATCTACACCACCTGGCTATCAACTCCTGGAGGTGATGACTCATGCTATTAGTGAGCGGGTGTATTTGTGTGTACGTGTCATGCACATGCATTAGGGGTGAAATTGTTTCTTCTGAATTTTAAATATGATTTGAGCTTATTAAAACTTGAAAATAGAGGGTGTTGGTATTCTCTTTCAGCCCTCTCCTTGCTTTCAAAACACTTTTTAGTTCCTCATTAAAATAGATCCAAGTGAGGATTTGTGTAAGCATATCATCAAATGAATTATAGTACCACCACTAAAACAGATTTTTAGATTTCTGGTGACATGCTCGTTTTTTGGAACACAATATAAATAATATTTGATCATCATTTGACAGCTACTCTTTTATTTGTGAAGAACAATAGAAAACATTTGACAGCTCCAGTTTCTATGTCCCCACATCCATTTTCTGCCTTACAGAAAGAGGGTTCTGCTATCTTGGCTCTTTCTGTGTCAAGTTTGCATGTTCTTGCAGAGTCTTTGTGGATTTTCTGCGGGTTCTCTCGTTTTCTGCCTGTGATGGTGATCCATCCAGGGTGTTTTCCTCCTCTTGGTATACACTCGGGGAGTTTCAACACCAGAATCTTCATTCTGTGAGTCAGCAGTGCTCTACTGTGTTTAATCAAATGACACTAAACATAGAACATATTTGGTGTTACATTTCTGTACATTTAAAATCAAACTTTAAAAACATCAAATCAAAGTAAGAAGCACAAAAAACGTTTTTTTTCCTGATGCCAGCAGAATATGTTGTTTTGACTTTTAATCAAGTAACAGTGTCAATATGAGATAATTTTTTTATCTGTCTCCGCCTCTGCTGCGAATTGATAGTTTGGCAGTGCCTGCTAGGTGCTGTCACAACAGCATGATGAGTGACAGTGAAGTAGTCAGATAAGGAACTCGGATAACCCTGTCAACACTATCTCGTCTCTCTGAAACAGCTAACAGAGCCTCAGGCTGCACAGACAACACCAGGGCGTGATTGACATTTACTAAAATTCTATAAGTTGAACCATCCTGAATTCAGACCGAGCTGGGCTGCTGCTCTGCTCGATTTTAGAACAACTTTTGGCTCTCAAATTGGAATGTGATTGGCAATTAGTTGAAGATTAGAAGTAATATGATGGGTATAACCATGGATGATCGAGATCAGCCATCTGACACAATGGTTTCTTGATAACCAAGAAAATTTTGCCCTCAGTGTTAATAAGACCAAGGAGCTGATCGTGGATTTCAAGCAGACAAGGAGAGAGCATGACCTCATTTACATTAACAGAACCTCAGATGACCATCACAGAGGATCCCAAATGGTCCACATGCACACCAATAATATGATGAGGAAGGCTCAACAACCACTGTACAACCTCTGGCACCTGGAGAAATTTAGTGTGAGCTCCAGCGCTCTCAGTTCCATTGAAAGCATCCTGCTGTGCTGCTGTATCGTCTGGTACAAAAACTGCACCGTAGAGGAATGCAACGCTTTTCAGACAGTGGTGAGAGTGCATCACGGGAGGTGATTTTCCTGCCCTCCAGGAGATACACAAGCATTGATGCACTGCCCAAACCCAATGGATCATAAAAGATACTCACCACCCTATCTGAAACCTGTTCATGGCCTGTAAGAACTCCCTGCCTGGAAAACACTGTAAATGAGTCCTTAGTCACATGAGTTTATTATCTGATTTTCAAACATGTACTTTTTTTGCATTTGCACATATCCAAAACATGGTGCCTTATTGTGTTTCTTTTTATTGGGAGCTGTTATAGTGCTGCTAGTCTGGCTCATCCATTTCTTTGCTTTTGTAAATCTGTGATGTGGCAGTATTGCTGAATCTGAATATCATTTTAAAAATTGCTGAAAAAAATCTTGCCAGCACTACAAGTTATTATTGCTTTGATTTTTTTTTTCATTGAATTAGAATTTTTTCTTTTCAGTTAGTTTGTTAGTTTCCAGAGTAGATTTGCATTTTTGGGGTATTTCAGGGTTTTGTTTTGTTTTTAAAGTTCAGTTTTTATTAGTTTCAGGGACACAATTTAAGAAGTTCAGAACAGGTATTGCAATACAAATACAACAGTTTGAAGAGGTAGTTGTACGCTGAAAAAAAATGAAAAAGGTGATGTGTATTTGGTGCATTTAGTTTTTGCTTTTTGTGATTTGTATTTTTATTTAATTCGTTAAAGTATTTACACTTTTTCAGTTTGGAATTTTTCAGTTAAAGTAAAGGTTCCATTGCAAAAATGTAACCAAACACTGTGTCACAGTCTGTGGAGACAGACTGTGTGGGAGTGAGAAAGAGGACCCAAATGCAGACACAGGAGAAACAAACTATGGTTTAAACAAAAGGCGAGCTGTTTATTTGGCTGAAACATGAACACAAAAACAAAGCATGAGGGAACAGGGCGAAAGCTAACCTGAAACCTAAACTGGGTAATAACTAGATAAACTATAAAAACTGTGATGAGAGACATGGACGTGGAACTGAACAGTTACATGCGACTATGGAACTATGAAATAAACCGAACATGAACCTGATCAGTAAGAAGAACTCTGAGACATGGTGTGGCTAGACATGAAACCAAACAGACGACCTGACAAAGACTGAATGAAAACACACAGATTAAATACACAGAAGGATAATGAGGAAACTGGAAACACATGGGGAGACACAGCTAACACAAATGAACATAATGATGCACAGGGGAAGAGTATAACTAAGCACACTGAACATAGAAACACAAGACTTTCAAAATAAAACAGGAAACATGGAGAGACATGAACTGGGACACGCAAGCTTGACACAAGAGACAGAGGGAGCGAGAGAGAGAGGGGGACACAGAGGAGAGAGACACAAAGGTAACATACATAGACAAGGAAGCATAGAAAAAACATAAACCAGACTAAAACTCAACAACGACAAACTAATAATAATAATAATATTAGAACTTAAAGTTATGAAATAAGTAATACAAAACAACTCAACTCTACCCTTAACTTAAGAACAGCACATGATTTTAACATAATATTAACATAATGTCACGGTCTGCCATGCAGACCGTGGGGACGAGGAAAGTAGGACCCAAAACGCGGGACTCTTCGATGCCACAGTGCACTTTATTTACAGTGACCAGACAGGTAAGTCCAACAATAAACTCAAAGGTGCAATATTCCAATGGTGCTCGTCTCCTGCTCCCAGTGCGTCCCGTGCTGTAGCTCCCTTAGTGCGTGTGCTCCCCAACTCGCTTCTCCGCTCGGCTATCCAGTTCGGAGTAATAATCCCACGTCGACTGTCGCCGCGAGTCCAGGTTAAATACCTCTCTCCAGCAGGGAGGGATGATTACCAACAGCTGGTCAGGTAATCAGCTGCAGGGGGGGCCGGTAACAGTGAAGAGGGACTCCCAATGACGACAGTCGCCAGGACACGCCCCTCCCACGGCGTGCACTTCTGTGAACAGCCCGAGGACCAGGGAGAGAGAGAGGGAGAAGCAAACCCACACGCAAACACACACTACACATTCAACTGTGGACCGAACAGTAGACGACACAGCCCCTAAATAATAATAATAATAATAATAATAATAATAATAATAATAATAATAATAATAATAATAATAATAATAATAATAACAACAACAACAACAACAACAGTCCATAACGGCTCACGGACCCCCGAGTCCTCCAGAGCCGGGTCCGTGACAGTACCCCCCCGCTAAGGGTCGGCCCCCGACGACCCCAAAACAAAACACAAAAACCAAAAACCACAGGACAACCAACCCAGGGCGGGCGGCGGGGGTCCAGGACGGAGGGCCCCAAAACCACTCCAACAACTCCACTAAACAACAAAAAAAAGAACACCTCAGTTCATTAGTCCAACCCCAGCCCTAATGGCAGCGGACATAGTTCTGGCAACCGACCGGTGGGCGGCAAAACAGGTGAGATCTGCAGGTAGGCAGAGGCAGAAAACAGTTCGAGGCCTACCTCTAGTCCATCGGAGGGAACGCTGGACCTCCGGGGACGTGATGGGTCCGGCAGCAACGGCGAAACGGTTCGTGGCCTCCACGGGTCTTATAGCGGCAGTGTGACAGCTCGGTGGCCTGCCACGGGTCCGTGGCGGCGGTGTTGCAGCTCAAGCGGCCGACAGAGTTGAAAGGCCCAGGATCCCGACGCGCTGGACGTGGACGGCGCGCTGGACGTGGACGGCGTGGGACGGCGCGCTGGACGTGGAAGGCGTGGACGGCGCGCTGGGACGTGGAAGGCGTGGGACGCGCGCTGGACGTGGAAGGCGTGGGACGGCGCGCTGGACGTGGAAGGCGTGGGCGGCGCGCTGGGCGTGGAAGGCGTGGGACGGCGCGCTGGACGTGGAAGGCGTGGATTGAAGATGCATCCTGCACGTCGACCTCCGATGGCGGTGCGCTTCTCCGGCCCGCCGAGCCCCTCTCTTGATGGTGGCCGCTCCTCCCAAAATCGCTGAGCTCCAGCTCGGGCTCGCTGAGCTCCTCCGGCTCACTGAGCTCCACCGCTGGCGACGCGGGCTCCTCCCGCCGCTGAGCTCCAGCTCGGGCTCGCTGAGCTCCTCCGGCTCACTGAGCTCCACCGCTGGCGACGTGGCTCCTCCCGCTCGCTGAGCTCCTGTTCGGGCTTGCTGAGCTCCGCAGCTGGCGACGCGGGCTCCTCCCGCCGCCGAGCTCCTCCCGCTCGCCGAGCTCCTGCTCGGGCTTGCTGAGCTCCGCAGCTGGCGACGCGGGCTCCTCCCCGCCGCCGAGCTCCTCCCGCTCGCCGAGCTCCTCCCGCTTGCTGAGCTCCACAGCTGGCGGCGCAAGCACCTCCGGCTGCGACGCGGGCTCCCCCGCCGCTGAGCTGCTCCTCCGGCTGCGATGGCTCCCCCGCCGCTGAGCTGCTCCTCCGGCTGCGACGCGGGCTTAGATGGTTGATCCGGGCTGAAGATGGTGATGCGGTAGCTGCAGGCGGTGAAGATGATGGTCGGCGGGTGATGTGGATGGTGAAGCCGAGAGTGCTGCGGTCGCTGCAGTCTGATGAGACGCTGGTGGAGAAGTAGCTGCAGAGGGCGGAGGTGACGATGGTGTGGCAGCTACTGCGTGGTAGACTGGGCAGCGATGTAGGAACAACAGACGGGTGAAATGATGGCAGAGTTGGTCCAGCAGGCATACCGGCCTCCAACTGAGGATGAAGATGAGAGGTTGACTGGACTAAAGCCTGAGTTATGTGCTGGGCAGCAGACTGAGTTACGTGCTGGGCAGCAGACTGAGTAGAGGGTGATATGGCTAACATGAAGGGTAGAGAGGAGGAACATGTTACCGCGGGCTCTACAATGTCCAGGGAGCCAGAGGCAACTGAGGTCTCCAGTTCGGCCTCTGGGGAGGCCTTGGGAGAATCCCAGCCTCCTGATTGCCTGTAGTGGCAGGTTCATGTTCTAGCACCGGGTCCTTTAACAAATCAACAGCCACAAAAACAGTTTCAGGATGCATATTAGCACAGTGCAGTAACTCTGAATTAACAGCCTCTGTCCATTTAGCTGCCGCACCAGCGCCTTCAGAGTTCACCGTCCCAGAGCTAACTGGCTCAGAAACTAAGGCTCCGCATCCAGCCCCAGAAAAGCAGCCATCACTACTCCTTACATTAAGAAATGACCCAGAATTAGCTTCCGCCCGCCTCCACTTTCTGGCAATGCAGACCCTTTAAGCTTATCCTCCATTGCGAGCCCAGTTTTATTATTAACTGACTGGGCACTGTCCCTAGGTTTAGACGAAGCCATCTCTGGTTTCATAACAAAACGTCTTTACCAACATCAGAGTCCGTCTCACTCACTGCGGCTCCTTGTGCGGCTAGTCCTGAGTCAGCTGGTTCCTCCGAAACCACAGGAGTGAGGTGAGTTTTGGTTTGACGAAGATGACGCCGACGCCGTCTCTTTCGTGATGGCGGGGCCGCGTCAAAGGAATCTGTCCCTCCTGCTCGTGAGAGACTGGATTAAGTAAGGAGACAGAGTCCGGTTTACTCACTGTGGTTACCAGCGCTGCCGATCCTTTGTCTGCCGACACAGAGGACGCTGAAGGAACGAGAGGAGATGGAGCAGGCGCCGTCTTCCCTGCAGTGGAGGGTCCAATAGGTGAGCAGCAAGCGGTGGTGGAAAAACTCTCCACCTATGAAGAAAAAACCAAGCAGCAAGGGCTGCCAGGAGGCAGCCGCATCCTCCTTGCCCGGACAGCCCAAACCAAACAGTTGAAGCTGGAGCTTGCCCGCAGCTCAGTTATAATTTGAATGAGTTTATCAATATCCAGAAAGCTCAGAGAAGGTAGTGGAGGAAAGATAATTATCAAAAAACACTACCTGTATGTGTCTCATGTGTGGATCCACAGCCTGGGTTACGCTCTGGCAGTAACCCCACAGCTGTGTGAGCGATCCCTCCTCCGTGGCAACTCTTGAGTCTGCTGGGTCCATGGTGGTTGGTGGATTATTCTGTCACGGTCTGCCATGCAGACCGTGGGGACGAGGAAAGTAGGACCCAAAACGCGGGACTCTTCGATGCCACAGTGCACTTTATTTACAGTGACCAGACAGGTAAGTCCAACAATAAACTCAAAGGTGCAATATTCCAATGGTGCTCGTCTCCTGCTCCCAGTGCGTCCCGTGCTGTAGCTCCCTTAGTGCGTGTGCTCCCCAACTCGCTTCTCCGCTCGGCTATCCAGTTCGGAGTAATAATCCCACGTCGACTGTCGCCGCGAGTCCAGGTTAAATACCCTCTCCAGCAGGGAGGGATGATTACCAACAGCTGGTCAGGTAATCAGCTGCAGGGGGCCGGTAACAGTGAAGAGGGACTCCCAATGACGACAGTCGCCAGGACACGCCCTCCCACGGCGTGCACTTCTGTGAACAGCCCGAGGACCAGGGAGAGAGAGGAGAAGCAAACCCACACGCAAACACACACTACACATTCAACTGTGGACCGAACAGTAGACGACACAGCCCCTAAATAATAATAATAATAATAATAATAATAATAATAATAACAACAACAACAACAACAACAGTCCATAACGGCTCACGGACCCCCGAGTCCTCCAGAGCCGGGTCCGTGACACATAAGAAATCAACAATAAAAAATAACAGAAAACGCTGGGTCGCAGACCCATCCCCTGACACACTGACTGTTTCCTTAACTTTTAGTGTGAACCTTCTGTTGAATGCAGAATGCTGAGAATCGTTTCCTTCAGTCTGTAATGCCTCAAATCAGAAATGGGTGTTTCTGAACTTTGGCAGTGATGTGATGAGAAGCAAAGGTCGAAAATGATTCTAAGGTTGTCTGTGATACCACATTTGGCATTTAGAAGGAGCAGTATTCAATTCACAAGCTCCAAATGCACAGACACATGGGTCTGTTCTTCAGTTTGTGTGAATACACACATGACATGTGACGCATTTTTTGTTTTTCTTCTTCATCACCTTTTTTCTTCTTCCTTTGCATTTTTTTTTTACTTTTATTTCAATAGTTTTATATCCATTTGTTTTGTTTTGTTTATATGCATGACTTGGTAAAGAACCTCTAAAGACTGATAGTAACTGGAAGGAGTGAGTCCACTGCACCTTTTGCAGCAACACTGAGTGAAACCTAGTGGAGAATGACCAGTTATTTCGCTATGGGATCTCTCAGTATCTATAATTGAATCATTTAAGCACTGCTGGCTATTAGCTGGTGAAGAGACTTGAGTACTTTGAGAGAGGAAAGTGTAGTGGTTTTTGCACATGACATCATAGGAATACAGATTTAGCACGCACACGAGCTGAGCATTGCATCTACTTTGTGCTGTTTGAGTGCCCACTCTGTCTCATTATATATACAGGTAGGTGACAATTAAAAGAAAATCCCCTTGAGGGGATCTGGCTTTCATGATATGCTCTGAAAGACGTTTTTTCTGGCGTGGTTTTGATCCATTTTTGCCCATCAAGGGACGTATTACTGAAAATCAATAAAAGAATGTTATGAGTGATTACCATTTTCCTGTGAAGCATTTTTAGCCTGATGGGAGTGGTATTATCCAGGATGGCTGAAGCAGAGTTCCTGAATGGTTTGATAAGTATAAAAAAGATTTGAATGATATGCTCTGACCTTCATGGTCACCAGATTTCAGCCAAATTGAACCTTTGTTTTGATCAGCATATTAGGAAGTACGACAACGTTCAAAACTATAAATTGCTGCTATATCACTCCAAAATCACTGCCTCGGTAAGACACTATGTTGATTTTCCCTTCCAATTGGCATCTCTCAGTATTTTTTTTTTTTATATGTAAGTGACCTCTGTCTCCTTGTGTGCACATATGGACCTGGTTGCGTGTGAGGACCTTCTAACCTCTTTCTGCTAATGGTAATTGGCTGATACCCTGTAACAGTTGAACTAGAATGAAGCTGTTTGGCAGCAAACTGCCGTGACTTCTCTGTCCTGTATTCCTCCCTCGGGCCTTTACTCCACCATCTGTTTCTATGAGTGACGGGAGCCTGCTGAGACGCAAATCTATGCTCGAGAGTATCTTTCTCTATGTGTTCAAGTGTGCAGTGGCTTAGGTTTAATCAGAATGAATTTCGGGTGTTGATGTACCTTGAGCTGTGTAAAACTGCAGAAACCAACATCTGATTGGCAGTAATACAGGAGTGCGACCAACAGTCATGTTGATGAAGGGTCAGGTTAGTCTAACTTTACATACTGAGCAGCCAGCAAAGTGATATGTAAGCTGTTCAGAAATTGACTAGCGGAATATCCGGTATCTTTCAGCATGTGATAAGAAGGGATCAGTATTTAGAAAAGAATTCCGACACATCATAAGCACATTAGTTTTTTTAAATATATTTTTTCTTGTTTTGCTATGAAATCCTGTTAATAAACTGAATCCAACTGTGCCTAAAGTTGTCAGCTCTATATACAGTGCTTGTCAGATGTTTTCTACACTGGAAACTGAAAACTTGACACTTTTAACAGGTTAACAGTTGGCCAGGTGTGCCAAGGTGAGGCAGGAATCGGTGTTTGATCTTCTTGCACTCTTTTTTTGAGTATGTGAAATGCTGTGAAAGTCGTTCATGAATATTAAAACAGATGAGAAATATCTGGCATTTATTAGACATAAAGAGAACACTCAGTTGGATTCAGGCAATGTGTGTCAGTTTAAAGACCTCAACGGTTTTGATGAGATCCAAGTCAGTGTGGCCAGGACACTAGATCAGAGCATCTCTGAAACAGCAATGCTACTGCGCTGCTCAACAAATACTAGATTTTTTTTAAGTAGGTTTTTTAATGTGTGGATTAAAGCATGTTTGGTGCATTATTAAGTGTTTATGGCACTAAAATAGTGGGTACTGTGAATTTACAAAAAACGGCATAAAATATCACACGAATTATCCGTGTATATCTTTTAGCTGCAGATACATTTTCAGTCACTTGTACATGTTCTATAGATTTACCTTGATGCAGTGTAATAATTATAGTTGCACTTCACTGTGATCAAAAGAGCATCTGTTTTAGCGCAGCACAAATACACCCACCGAGCGTAGTTAATTTTTTTTCTTCACATGTTCATCCATTCAGGTCAGTAAGAGAAGATGTGAGAAAAAAACTGCAATGAAGGCACAGGGGGAAAAAAGGCACTGAAGAAAGTAATGCTATAATGTTGTATTAGATAATTACATATGGGGGAATTGAATGTGGTAGATAAAGGAAGAGGAGACTCTGTGAGAAGAGCCAGAAAGAAGTGACGGACACGAAAAAGAGAGGGAGCGAGAGATGGGGAAAGAGCATGGGGATGAAGGAGAACGAAGAGGGGCAGAGCGAAGGGAGGGGATGGAAGAAAGAGGATTTATTGAGGCTGCAGGGAAGAGCAGCGTGATAGCTCTCTGATGGATTAGAGGAATGTATGAGAAATGGAGTGAAGAGGGGAGAAGGCGCAAGGGGAGAAAAGTGAAGTTTGTGGGCCTCCTTGGGGCAGCACTAAACACTGGTATCATTAATGTAGTTTAAAGAAGTGTACTCACCGAGAAGGGTCTTTTTTTAAAGGCCACCTGTGGGTATTAGAGAGGGAGGAATCGGGCAAGGGAGAGATATGGGGACAGGGTGACAGTCAGATAGCATTAATGAGAAATTGAGTTTGAAAAAGAGAAGAGATATTGAAAAAGCAGAATCAGGAAATTGCTGTGGCCATTGGCAGATTGGAGAGTGTGTCATGATTTCACAATAGGAGAAGAAGGACGGGTATTTACCAGGGGAGGACAGTAAACTGCCTTTATTTCACTTCACTTCTGCTCGCTGCAAACCAGATCAGTAATTTTGAGTCTCGTGTGTGTGTGTCTGTCAGTCGGCTGGAGTGAGAGTATTTCTTTGGTCCAACACTTTTTTCTGCAAGATTCTGTGAGAGGATTTTCTATACATTTCATGGCAAATAAATATTTTATACTTTAGAGGTAGCAGATACCCGGAAGGCACTCGTGATATTCTCTGTATTTATCTTCAACAGTCTGTTCTTCTGTTATCCAGCCAAGTCAAGTTTCTTTGTCTGGCTATCCATTCAGCCCAATGAAGGGAAACTGGAAACAAAGACTCCAATTAGTCAGGCAATTAGACTGCTGTTTTGTGTCCTCTGCTCATCCTCTGAGTCACACACTAATAGTTATTCTTTCCTCTTAAATCTCTCATTTGCCCTTCACTTGCTCTTTAATGTTTTTTTTCCCTTTTCTTTTCTGGCAGGACGTGATCAGTGATCAGTGGTATTCACTGTAATGTATTTTTTCCTTCAAGAAATCATTTATAACTCCCTGTTTTTTTTCTTTCACTTCATTTGCTATTTATCGCTCCTCCTTCATCTTTCTTTCCGTCTGTGTCTTTGTCACTTCATCTCTTTCGACCGCAGCCTGCCTCATCATCCATCACGATTGGTGTGACCAGTCCTCCTACACTGTTCCTCTATGCTCTTTTGTTTGTCTTTCTCATTCTCCATCTTTTGCTGCGTTCGTTCAGTTTTATAAAACACTTTGAAGTATCTCAAATTCTCTCCATCATAATTTGTCATATTCATTTTTGAAAAATGATTTTTGATTCAAATTTTTTTCCGGTTCTTTATTTTTCCTCCCAAAAAATATTCATATTTTTCACACCAGACTGAAAACAGAAACAAGGCAAAGACAAAAATTTATGCAAAGTTTAAAACAGGAAATAGCTATAAGCCGAAAAGTGCCAACAGTTATTCTCTCATGGGTAAACAAATATATGAACAGTGGAACAAAATTACACAAATCAAACGTGAAATGGCCTACAAAATGACTGTGAAGTTATAAAGGGAATAGATAAACAAAGGACAGAAAAGTACGTGAATAAAACTTAATGTTCCGCTCTCTTCATATTTTTCCATTATTTGCTTCTCTGTGTGATATGTTTTTTTTCTTTGTCTTACTTTGCCTTTGTTCCAGTTATAGTTTTTTTCTGCTGTCTCTCTGTGCGTTTGGTTTTTCTGGCTTCTTTTAACTAGTAAGGTAAGCAAACTTGTGCCGGACAAGTGTGCCGTGAATAGGCTTGCATCTGTAAGAGTGGAGCTAAAGGAAAGACATGTCAAACGTTGACATATGTTGTATTCAGCTTTTATTTTAATGTGATTGTCCTTCATATCTTTAATCAATGTAACACAGAAATATTGTGGCGGCAGAATGCATCCTCTCAGCTCTGATATTAAATTATCCCCCAGATCGAGTCAGATTATAGACTTAAGTAGACAATCTAATGAAGGTTCAGGAAATAGGATCATATTCTCTAAAATGATCTCAAGTTGTTTGGGCACGGATGTGAAGTGGATATGCTAAAAGTCAAAAAAATTGATTAGTAAGTCAGGTTGGTCAGGGGAAAAAAAGATGGCGTGTGTTAACCAAAAATGAAATTTGGTAGAATTAGGACAGCAAGATTAGTTTCTCTAATAAATTCCCCTTTTTAAAACTGGTGTCTGATTGTAATAGTTTCATGTGATATCCTTCACTGTTTATTGCCTACTGGTCTCTTCTCGAGTCTCAATTACTCAATCCTGCTGCACATCTAACATTAACCATGATGGGTCTTTTCACTGTGTTTTTACAGCGGTGAGTTAAAAATAAGATTTGTCTTTGGATTTTAATCACAGCTCAGCATAAATTACGGGATTATGAATGGGGTGATGTTTGAATCGTTTGGGAGAGGGCAAGCAGGGTTCCAAAAGCTGAAAGTGGCACTTAGTTTTCTGAGTGCCATTTTAGCAGCTGCACAGAGAGATATTCCCTATTCATGAGAGAGTGACCTTAGCACACTGTCACTGCTCCCGTGCACCTGCAATGATTTATTGGTTACAGAAAGCTGGGCAGCCGGATGATGCAGCGGCATTTATGCATGGGGAGGGGGGGACACGTGACCATCCCCCTTCAGCTTTTGTCCTTTTCTTTCAACTCGGTCAACAACATCAGAAATGAAAACATACACACACAGTCTAACTGTTAAGGGGTGTTTTGAATGGTAAAATATATGGGTTTTTTTGGCACTTAGTACTTAAGTATACACTTAGCAAGCACAAGATGACAGATCCATTTGATTGCTGAAGAGCTGCCTTTTTAGGCACAGCGAGAAAAATTGAATTCCACCTAAATTCAACCAAGACATGTTGTTTCGATTATAGCTCTAAAGTAGGGCAACGTTTAGATCAAAAGTAAACATATGTGTATCAGTCTTTGTCCAGATACCTGGACAAAGACTGATACACTGATGAGATGTTGGATACTATGCATTGAATACTTGCCCTCTGATGTTGTGCTGGAGCCACTATTCCAGTTTGGGGGTGGTCATAGCTCCTAATGCTATTGTTACCACTGGGACCACTTTAGTCTGCAGAGATTGCCACATCTATCACAAGTGTAGTCCTCTGGTCCTATGTCTGGTTGGTTGAGCTGCAAGTCCATAGGATCTTAACCCTGTTCTTCTCAACCACTTCTGTCAGTGTACACTTGGGGATTTTAGTTCATATGAGGTACAGATATTCCTGTACACTGTCCCAGTTTGCATCTTACACCCTGCTACTATGTGTTGGATAATCTCCGGGGTACCTTTGCACAATCTGCAACCTGGGTTCTGTCGGCTATGGCTGCTGAAGCCTCCATGGATCTGATCCTTAGTTTGTTCTTCTACTCGCATGATCAAATACTCTGTGCTGTCCATTAGGCAGGCTTTTTCTAGCGAGTGGTAGGATTTCTTTATATCAGTCACTTCCTCTGTCTGTCATTGGTACACCCCATGCAGTTTGGTTGTCCACAAAGCCATTCCTCTTCCTGTTCCTGTTCTGTCTTCAGCTGCTTGAGACACTCTTGGAGCAGCTCATCTCAGGAGACTATCTTCGTGATGTATTTATGGATGCATCCATATTTCATCCTGGATAGTGGCTCTGACACTCACTAATCCTCGCCCTCCCACTTTCCCTTGTTCATAGAGCCTCAGGGTGTTGGACTTCAGGTGGAGATCTCAGTGCATTGTGAGGAGTTTTCGTGTCTTGATGTCAGTGGCATCTGTCTCTTCCTGCGGCCATTTTTTTTTTATATTCCAATTGCGTATCTGCTGACCAGTGGGTCATATGTATTGATGGCTTGGATCTTATTCCAGCCATTCAGCTGGCTTCTGAGAACCTGTCTTACCTCCTGGAGGTATCTGTGCATCCTTATCAGGATTCCTCATGGGTATAGTGTCAAGGATTACATATAACAAAATTATTTCTGTTTGCTTGCCTTTCCTTTTTATTTTTTAAAATCACATCCGTCCTGCTTTTGTCAGGCTATTTTCAATTCAAAACAAAGACTTCATCAAAGAAAATCAGTTTGTATTTGTGTTAGGAGACAAACGGGAGACAGAAGAAAAGGAAGGGAAAACATCAAAGAAAATAGTCACAGGAAACAGAAACAAAGATCTGAGCAAATCAGACGACACAAAAATGGTGGAGATGACTGCAGATAACGCCAGAAATCATAGGAGGAAATACTTACCGCAGTCCACGCATGGATACATATGCATCATGACACTACTGTACATGTGTGTTTTGAGGGGTAATGGTGTGTTCAGCAGTGCTTTGGTGTCTCCCACGCAGTAACAGATGGAGGCCTGTTATCCATGAAGTGAAAACTGAAATATTGCATTGTCACATTGTAAGAAAAAATATACACAGTAAAACTTTAAATTGGTCCTCTACTTAGCCTAGCCAGGAGTTTCAGAGAAATACTGGAGCCTGCATAAGAGCAAAATATTAACTAATGCACAGCATCGATCGTAATTTATTCAGGACATGAGGATTTTTATATTGTGGCTTACTGCCATTTTTTGCCTTCTTGTCTGTAGGACAGCATATTTTAGATAGATTAACCTATATATTATATATATATATATATATATATATATATATATAATGTATATATAATATTCAATATCTAATAATTGATCTTTCCTTGTTTCCCCTCTAGTCTGATCTCATCCAGACGATACTACTTTGAGATTCTCCACAAGCAGGATGACAAGGGCTCGGATCATGTAGAGGTTGGGGTAAGTGTACCTACCCCACTTCTGTGGTTTTGCCTCTCTGAGTACATCTTTTTCCTCACAATTATTTCGACTTCAGCAGTCTGACTGTCTGTGTATGAAAATTGCTTCAGCTGTCTGGAGAAAACCTTGCCCTTTGACAGGAAAATTTCCATTTAGTTTTAACTTGTACCCTGTGTTTAACAGTGTCAGAGTAGTGACTGAATAGATAAAGAATGAAAGGAAATATTTGAAGGAGAAAGCTAACCTTCACCTCCTTTACTGTGTATTACTTTGCATTTCTTAGTCTTTCAGTGTATTCATCTGTCCACTTTAACTACAACTTTATCCAATACATGCCCAGCTTGTTGGTGCACTGGCTTTTCCTAAAAGGCAAAAAGCCTTCACTCATTTAAAATCTCTCTAACTGTTCTCTTTCCCGTCCTTCATCTGTCATCACTCTTCAGCTTTCCCTTTCTTTGCATCTTTACTCTGTGCTTCTTTCACTTTGATTCTGCTCTGCACCATTTCTCACTCACTGGTTTTCTGCACCTCAGGCGAAGCAAAGAGATGAGTGAGGCTTAATTTCGAGATGAAGTTTCAAACGAGAGCCCATACGCCTCATGTGAGCTTGTACTTTGAGTAGGAAGGCGGATGATAAAAAGAGATCACTGCTGTGTGTGTATGGAATGAATCTTTTAATAAGCCTCAGGTTATCTTCATCATGGTGACCATTATAAGAAGAAGAACAGCAGCTGTACTCTTGGAGTTGAACTCTTCTTAAATAGAAGTTGTTTTTTTTTACCCTCAAGGTTAACAATTTGTTTTATTTTTTTGCGCTTCTTTCTCTTTCTGTAGCCTCTGGTTGCTTTCCTCTGATAAATCAGTTTTGTTACTTTCTGCATGATTGTATACTTTACTGTCCTGTCATATTTTTTGTTTCTATTTAAAGAAAAAAGGTAATCACTTCCCATTTTGCTAATCATTACCACATTTGCTAGCAATGGCGAACACTAGTACACCAATGTTACCAAATGGTGCTCATAAAGTACAGTATCGTACTCTAATCTCTCCTTTTTTCAGTCTACTGGCAATGTTTTCCCTGAGTTTCATACAAGCAGTTTGTTAAGTTATCCATTATTGGCAGGTCACAGTACTATACAGGTTCTGTGGGATGTTTTGGGTCATTGATGTGAGTGTGTTATGAATATGCTGCCACTGAGTTGACAGTGAGAATAGTGGAGTATATTTCAGTAAAACCTGCAGAAATACAGTGTTGTCCTTTTTATTGGGCTACTGACTGCTACTCGTAAATTGAAGAAACGTGCCTCTGCAAAGGGATCCATCAAATGTATAATGCTATGTATGCATTGTGGAGATATTTTAAGCTTGTTCATTCTTCAGATCTTTTTCATCATATTATTCCGCTGTTTAGGACAAGCATGGTGCTGCTTTAAATTACTTGAGTAATTAATTGCTATTCCCAGGAGTCAGGCGGGGGTGTTGTCTAGATAGCATGAGTTGCATCTCCTCACTGTGCTGTCATTTTGTGTCAGACAATGGTGGCAAGCAGGCCACAGTGGCGTTGCTGCCAGGGGTTCTAACCTAAATGGGGTATAGCCTGATGGAGAACTGTTTCTCCACTTGGCTTTAATTTGATTTTTGCAGTCATTTTTTTTTTTTCATCTTTGTCCAAACTCATGTGAACTGTAAATATACCACACTAATCCACTGCTTTAAAGACAATGGGAAATGAAAAAAAAGTGGACTGTTAAACACTTTAATGGCCCTTCATTTATGCCTGCAACAGTTAGCTAACCCTCGCAGTGCACCAAATAATCCCCAGAGGGTTGACTGTCATTGATGCCCAGCGACTGCAGGAATCGGCAATATGTTATCCTCATACCTGGCCTAGATCAAAAGGTTGAGGTAACTCCAGCAGCAGACAGACTAATACTAGATTAAAAAGAGAATACCCTATCCAAGCAACTATATCATAGCTATTTGCAAGGAGCTATAAAGAAAATCCTATTAGTTTCTCACAGTGTTCTCTAGGGCATTACACATAATTATTTATTTTTTTGTTTTATATGAAATGTTAATTACACAATCTTCAAAACACATATAGTATATGATTTAAAGCTAATCTGCTGAATCTTGTGGCTACCTCTTGTTGTAGTTACCTCTACAGCATACCAACGACAATAGAGACTCTGTAAGGTTAATTCTTTCTTGATTTCATGTATTAGAGGAGTTTAAATAATGGTATTGACCATTATTTGGAGATCAGCCTACTGCAAATTAGAAGAAGGGGAACAAAACAGTAATAGAATTAGGCATTAGACGGTAGATATAGATGATGTAAAGTGAAAGTAAGATGAAAGATGAGGAGAAATAAATTTGACCTGAAATGTGAAGAAAAATTAAGAAGAATGTATGAACGGTATGTGTTAAAAGCCCTTATCTGAAGTATTTCTATATCCTATGGTATTCTTTCTTAACACACTTTGCCAGTCATCCACATACAGGTGATGTGACTGTATCTACTAATGAATCAAGGCCACACGGAAATCCATCTCTCTCTTTCCATTTCTTGTTCTTTCTTTTTCTGCCTGTTAGCCAGCTACCCACGAGGCCATCAATGTGGGTTTCTACTAGTAGAAACAATTTAATGAAGGACGTAAAAGTTCTGCAGGAGCTCGAGATTGTGTGCAGGAATGTGTGGTGTGTGTGTTTGTGTGTGTGTGTGTGTGTGTGTGTGTGTGTGTGTGTGTGTGTGTGTGTGTGTGTGTGTGTGTGC
The DNA here is from genome assembly GCF_013358895.1 of Oreochromis aureus. Lineage (NCBI taxonomy): Eukaryota > Metazoa > Chordata > Actinopteri > Cichliformes > Cichlidae > Oreochromis > Oreochromis aureus. The sequence goes on from NC_052948.1 coordinate 5,786,003, forward strand.
GTATGTGTGGTACACTGTCTTAGGAAGGCCCCTGTGTGTGATTTAACAGTGGAATACATTTCACACCTTGACAAAAATAGCAGATTTACCGTGACCATCCTAGAACAGCATAAGCCCAGGACTCACATAAATCCACTGGAACCCAGGCGCTCATTTGTTAAACAACAGATAGTGTGGATTCACAGCTCTTTCTCCTGTGTTCTGTGGGAAGCGGCGATTGTATGGCCAAAGGTGGACTCTTTCCTCTGGGGAATTTATTTCTCTAGTAGCAATTCCTCTGAAGAAATGAAGTGGAGTAAATAGTGAATAATACACAAGCACAATCTGAACGTTCTATTTTGGTTAGAAAATAAGAGAGAAAATCCTTGTTTTGCCTGTGTTGGCATCCTTCCATTTCATTGTGTGTACGATTTAGGGAAAATAGCTGCAGGGAGGTGGAACATAAACAGCATTAGAGACAGGAAGAGACAGGTTCAGAATTCACTATTCATTCCCCAAGGGGGTGGAAACAACTTTGTGTTTAGGAAGAGCAGGACAATATCTCAAGAGACTGTTAACTTGTTAGAGTAAGTAGACACATTACCAACCCACATTTCGAGTGAATCTTTCCACTGCAATCTGTGCGTACCTGCCTCGGTGTTTTCCTTCAGATAAATGTTTTTTAGAGTGATGGATTTTTTAAACGGAACGTGCGATATGACAGATGATTTAGTGAGCAGCAGTTTCATTAACTTTCCTAATTACCATCTGGATCTTTGTCAGTAAAACACAGAACCTTTCCACTCGCCTAATGGAAAACATCTATTGCTAGCACTGTGACAGAATGAAGGAAAGCTTTGGTCATTAAATGCTATGATTGAGAGAAAGAGTCGCGGGGAAAGGAAGAGAAGAAAGTCACGCCTTAATTAGCAATGGCAAGTTTATGGTCAGGCTGGGGTGAGGCATTTCAATGCAGGAATTTAGTGCCCACCAGTTAACACACACGCCCATGTCTGCACACACCCGTCAACCCAAACTCTGCACATTCTGCATTTATTCAGAGTCACAACCATCACACAAGCACATGCAGGCCTCTCAATGTCTGCCTTATTACTTCTCTTCGCAATATAAATCTGCAGTCCAAGTAAACTGTTGCCATCTGTATATTGTGTGTGGCTTTTCTTACAATTTCTTATTTGAGTTTGGTTAGCAGCTTTCACTCCTTTTTACCATTTCAAATACATTTTAAAGCTTTTTCTTATATCCTTTTTGTCCCATGTGTATATTTACATTTCTCTTTTTAAATATGGCATTTATTTTGAGATTCTGGATGCAAATTAATTTCCTGAGTTGTGTTTTTCCAGCAAATTTAGTTTAAAAATTCTGTTCTCTATAATTGTTATTTGCCTCATTGTGTAAGCCACCATATTGCAATCAGAACACATTTCAGCTTTTGGCACCTTCAGTCCAAAACATCATTTAGTGCATATGAATTTATGGAAAAATTGAGAACAACAATATAATATTTATCACACTGACAGTCTTTAATTGCTTGGGATCATTACACTCCCATGGTATTTGTCTTATTCTCAAGAGGACAGTATCAATGCATGTAAGTACAAATTAAATGATTGCAGGGTAATTCTTGCTCCTTATGAGGATTAAAATTGCACGATGTACATTCCTCTGTGGGAATCGTTTGTCTTTCTCATGACTGGGAAAATCGAACTATATAGCCAATTATTATTCTCACTGTCAGTCTCATTACTAAAACCTGTGGACAGTCACTTACATGGACTAAGCCCAGTGGGAATTAAAGCTGTTAGAAGAGCTAATCTTTGTATCTCTCTTCCTGTCTCGTATGTTGACTTTTATCTTGTCATCATGCAGATTCCATCAGACACATCCCAAAGAGCACCATCCCACACGACACACAATTTCAACATTATAAAGGCTAACATGTAGCGCTTTGTCACTCGCATTCATGTTTAATTTCATTAGCTTATGCCAGTGGTTCCCAAACTTTTTTTGCCAGGCCCCCCTTTTTTACAAGAAAAATGTTCGCACCCCCCACCACCTAACACACAAACACATCCTCCAACACACACACCCATATTTTGTTTACAAACTCCATTGCGGTTTATTTCACACCTCAAACATTTAGTAAACAATTAAGCAAATACAAGTAAACGACAATAAATTACAGGTAGTAATAAAATATACTACTAACTCTTTTACGCTACGTCCACACCTACACGGGTATTTTTGAAAACTCAGCTGTTTCTATGCGTTTGGGCTTTTCGTCAACACGTAAACGGCGTTGCGATTCACCGAAAATGGAGATTATTTAAAACTCCTTTTTTGCGTTTACGTGTGGAAGAGGAATACAGAGTTTGTCGCGCAAGGTCAAAGGTATGTGCCTCTTTTCACGTCACGCTGTGCGCCACGTTATTGTTTACATGAGATGAATTGCAGAATGGCAGATAGAGACAAAATACTGTTACTGTTAATCTGACTATCTTCAGGTTTTACACGCTTACATACACACGCAGTTACTGTCCCTGCATTTAGAAAGGCAGCGGCATCACGGTGTAATTATTTTACGTGTAGTTGTTTTTTTTCCTGTGTAATAATATTCAACATTGCTGTCAGTACATTTTTCAAAAAATGTCTGTCTGTGCAAAATGGGTTTAAACACATAAACAGCTGTGGGATACTGTTTGTCCGTGATTTGAACAGGGGGAACAAATTACGGCAGGATCAGCCTGATATTATTTGTATCCCGCTGTAACTTTACTGCATAAAGAGCTAACATGTCCAAAATGTCAGGAGTAGTTAGTTATTACAAGAAGTGTTTGTGAACTAAAAATCAAGAATGTGGGATACTGTTTGTCCGTGATTTGAGAGCCCAGCGTGCTCCCCGGCGCAGGGAAACTAATTCTGCAGGGGAGACCTACCTTGGCACTTGTGCAGGTGAAGCCAAAGGAAAGATATGCTTCACCATATTGTGGCGAGCTCAGACAAGGAGGAGACAGAGGTTTCGTTCGGTCTTGCTTCCCGCCGTGTTAGCCAGGGAGCACAGCCGTTTATTAGCCTTCAGGCGAAGAGCACACACACTAACACCCACCTCGGCGCAGCAACAACAACAAAAAAAAAGGCGCCTCCCACCCGGAAACACACACTGCAGAGAGGCGTCACCTGTAACCACGGCAACATGACAACAGAACATAACTGTCAATAACAAAACCCCGAACAGCCCTGGCCCGCTACATAGCCCCACCTAAGGGGTCAGTCGTCCCCGACAACCCCATTACCCCACACAAAGTCCTGCAAATGTCCATGTGTCTTCCTTCGGTAGCGCAGGCCGATCTCGACCAACAGGGGAAGAGTCACTCGGATGAGAACCTGGGGTGCCACCAGCATCCCCTGCCCGGCGGCTGCTGGAGCGGGCGGGCGGGGCGGTGCGGTGAGCCTGTCCTGGTGCAACACCGCCACGTGCCCTGAGCCCGGCATGCGGATCGGTACACCACTTCTGTTAGCCGCCCCACGACTTCCGCCGGCCCTTGCCAGTGACCGCACAGCCTGGGGGACACCCCTCTCTTGCGAACCGGGCAGTACACCCAAACCTTGTTGCCAGGCACGAAAGCTCCCCCTCGGCACCTGGTGTCGCAGGCTCTTTTCTGTCGTACTCCGGCGCTGACCTGGGCCTGGCGGGTGTAGTCATGAACCACTCGCGGCCGCTCCCTCAGCCTCCTGTAGCAGTCCCTGGCCACCAACACACACTGGTTCCCTGCCTCGGGGACGGGGAAAGGCCCTAGGACGTCTCCTCCCACTCTCTCCATCAGGGCCCCCACCCGACGCTGCTGCAGGGGGGCAGTGGGGCATTGAGTGGGGCCCTTCCGTGCCGTACAGGTGTCACAGCAGTGCACATGAAGTTCCACATCCCGTCGACAACCAGGCCAGTAGAACTGTCCCCTGAGACGGCGGAGAGTTTTAGCATTCCCATAGTGGCTGGCCCCCACCGAGCCGTGGACAAGCTCGAGCACCTGCGACCGCAGCGACCGAGGCACGAACAGCTGCGGGAGATCCTTGCCCTGTTCGGGGGCCCACCATTTCCGGTACAGGAGGCCGTTGTGGGTCTCCAGATTGTTGTACTGGGAGTAGTAGGCCTTCACTTCGGGCCCCTGTCCTGACACCCCTGTCCAGCCTGGGCGTCGTGCTGCCTCCAGCCAGGCCCCCACCTGAACCAACGTCGCATCAGCCTCCTGCTCCTGCTTCAGCTGCTGCATGGTCAACGAGAGCCATCCCCCTCCACCGGCTGTGGCCTGAGCAGTAGCCATGCCCCGTGCCTCCTGGGCCCGCTCTCCCTGCCGTTTCGCGAGGGGCAGCCGGCGTGGGCGCAGACAGATGGGTTGAGCAGAGCCGGTGTCGATGGCGTGCTGAACCAGCCGCGTCTGCCTGCAGTCTCCGGTTCCCTGCTTTTGACCACACTGGAGGCCAGAGTCTCTGTACCAAGAGTGATAGCCAGCTTCAGCGGTGTCAACGCAGGCCCCCAGCGGGTCAGCAGATCAAGGACGATGATGCACTGGTCTTGGATGTCAGCAGGCCAGAAGTCGTGCACCAGCTCCAGATTCTTCACTCGGATCCGCAACGGTTTCTTCCCCCGCATGTCAGTTCTCTCCCCCGTCACTGTCATCAGCTGGGTGTCGGTGGGCGACCAACCCATCACAAGCGGCCCGGATGTTCCAGGAAACACACCAGGTCGTATTAGGGAAATGGTGGACCCCGTGTCCACCAGGGCCTGGCAGGGCTGGTCCTCAACACAGCAGCTCAGGTAGAGTCCCTTGAGGTGCCCGACCAGGCCCGCCACCGTGCATCGTTCTTGGAGGGGGCAGGAAACTGGAGCGGTGGTCCCTCGCTGTACCGCTCCCCTCTCATCCCCTGAGGCCACATAGTTCTGGCCTTTGGGGCGGGCGCCAAGCAGTCGCGCGCCACGTGGCCAGGCTCATCGCACCGGTAGCAGCAGTCGGTCGGTCGACGAGGACGCCTCCAGGGCACCGAGGGCTGTGGCTGGCATATCCCCGCGACCTCCCCCTCACTGTCACAGTCTGCGGCTCTGATTTGAGGGTAGTTTGGGGGGCGCAACTGCTGGTCAGGTCGCGATGTGAGCACAAGCTCGGCCCTTTCAGCCTCCAGGAGCGCCTCACGGAGAGTCTGAGGCATGGCCAGGCGGACGTGTTGGCGTAGTCGCTCTGGGAAAAGTCCTCGCAGGAAAGCATGCAGGCTAAGCTCCTCACGGGCTGCTGCTGGGAACTCTGGGTAGCCACGACGAGCATGCAGCAACACATCCGCTGCAAAGGTGCCCAGGCTCTCCCCCAGCCTACGGCTCCGGTTGGTCAGCTGCTCCCTGCTCTGATCAGTGGAGTGCCGCTGCCCAAATCGCCTCTCGAGTGCTATGGTGAGGGCCTGGAGCTCATGCTGCTCTGACGGGGTTAGGTCAAGGAGTACCTGCAGTGCATCTCCTTCCAATGCTAGCGCTAGGTGTGTAGCAGCCTCTTCATCGCTCCAGCCATTATGCCTCGCGGCTAGCCGTACTTGTGAGAGGTAGGGCTCTAGCGGGGTTAGCCCGTTGTATTTCGGTACCTTGGCTGGCGTTGCAGGCATCACTGCTCGCTGTCGGGGGCCCGGCGTGTCGGTCGACAGAGGCAGCCCATGAAGCACTGTCCCAGCGAGACCCGTCGGGGGACTTACATGGCCACTCGCTTGCTCTCTCTTCAATCGCCCACTTCCCAAGCAGCGAATACTCTCCTCGACGGCTTGCTCCAGCCTCTGAGTGTCTCTCTCCATTCCGGCGAGGGTGAGCTATCCCACTTCTGACACCAATGTGGCGAGCTCAGACAAGGAGGAGACAGAGGTTTCGTTCGGTCTTGCTTCCCACCGTGTTAGCCAGGGAGCACAGCCGTTTATTAGCCTTCGGGCGAAGAGCACACACACTAACACCCACCTCGGCGCAGCAACAACAACAACAACAAAAAGGCGCTCTCCCACCCGGAAACACACACTCACAGAGAGAGCGTCACCTGTAGCCACGGCAACATGACAACAGAACATAACTGTCAATAACAAAACCCCGAACAGCCCTGGCCCGCTACAATATTTTCCTGTCTTTGGCTTGGAAGGAAGTTGGTTTGGAAACATATTTGGCGATGCTTCATCTCCTGCTTTGCGTTTATGTGGGAGCCCCGTCAAAAACCTGTCCACAGTGTCCAAGCGCTCTTTTTTTTTTTTTTTTCTTTTCATACCTCGCCCCCCCCTGTAATGGCTCTGCGCCCCCCCTAGGGGGCGGGCCCCACACTTTGGGAACCTCTGGCTTATGCTACCTTTTTACTCTCTTACCAACTGCTTCTCTGTCCCTCTAAATCTTGTGACAACACTGCCTGTTTTATGTGGGAAAGTCAGCGAACTGTATCTTTAGAATTTTGGTCCTTTATCAAAAGATGAAGGAAGAAATCTCTGTATGTGTTTGTTCTTTGCTTTTCTTGACAACTATCAACCTAGTCGATTTCACACTTGCAAGGACATTACGTTTGTGGGCATTAGAGTAAAGAATTCTCAATTTTTGGCTAAAAGTTCTTTTGTGCATCTCCAGTCTGTGGTGGGAGGGGCTTACACACAGTGAAATGTGAGAGTAAAGGAGAAAAAGTAATGGAACCATAATTGACAGCAAGACATAGATTTTCACACTGAGCTGAAATTATTAAACCAATTATAATTTGTGTGGGGTGTGGGGTGTGAACCCCTCATTTTTAGCTGGTTGTTAAGAAAGTGTCACATTCGGGTGTGTGGAAAATGGAGACAAAGGACCCAAACGCAGGACTCGCAGACAGACCGAGAAAGTGCACAGTGTTTATTATAAGACTGGATGAACTTAACATGAATGACTGAACTAGACAGGAGACAATGATGAGATAGAGGGCTGAGAGAAACTGAGGGCTTAAATAGACTGGATAATGGGGATGACTGGAAACAGGTGAGAACACAGCTGGGATAAATCTAACTAATGAAACAGAGGAAGTAGAACTAAAGCTAATGCACATAGACAGATGCCTGACACAATAAAACAGGAAACAGGCATGGAAACTAAACAATGACAAAATGATCAACACTGAGTACACTGACAGAAAGTTTTAAACTTCTTTCTGCCTGTTCCCTTCCCTGCGTAGGTTTTAAACAAACATTGTGCAAGCTGAATAAAAAAAAATATATATTCCATTTTATGTATCATAATTCTGTTTAGAAACAGATTGTTTTTAATTTGTATGTAACTATTTGATTAGTTCAGTTTTCACACTTGTTGTGCTCTTTGAGTCATTTATGTCTGGCACTTCATTGCTTTGGTTATCTTTTCCAGAAAACATTTTTAATCCAAATTACCTGCACGCTCATTTTTATTCATTTTTCTTTATGTAGCTGCAGTGTGAACAAGAGGCTGGAAATTTTTGTCATGTACATTTGCTTTAATTTGAAACCTGTGTGATTTTTAGTGTGACTAACTAGTTTCCCCTCAGAGCACACAGTGAATCGCTGTAGACACAATCACTACAACATCCCCGTAATTGCTATGGATATTGGACTCATTTGTCTATTTGAAATGTCTGGTCTAAGAGACTTTGGTTAATGTATAATTTAACAGAGAAAATCAAACACCCCGTCTCTGTATCCACCTCTTCATCTCCCTTTGAATGTTGTCCCTTCATCCCCAGGCAAAACAAGATGATATGACGTGGAAAAACAAGCCACTGTTTTCGTGTCACTGACTGGGAATGGAAAGTGGCATTTATCCTCTAAAATGGAAATGTTTAGCTCTGTTTACTTGTCAATTGAAATAAGAGTATAATCATTCATGGACTTAAATCTTTGTTTTCATGGTTTTTAGTGTTTTAGTTAGTTTTTTGGCTGTCTGCATCCTGGTCAGCTTTCATTTTGTGAAGTTTCTGCAACAGTATCAGCAAAGCATCAAAACACCAGCAGTCCTTTGTTTCTGCTATGCACTGTTGGGGAGATATTTGTTCAGAGCCTGTCAGGAGTCTCTCCTTGATGCTCTGCTGCCAGGCGCTTGTCAATGGGCAGCACCACAGCTCCACAGTACTTTCAATTACTGCCAGTGCTAAAATTCACACTTTGTCTCTCTTCTGACCAAAGCAACTTTTCTTGCATCTCATCAGTATAAGAAATATTTCCTTGCCTTTTCTTTCACCTCACATATAATCCCTCTGCTTCCAAAGTACTTGTATCATTATTAAAATTAGATCTTAAACATTGATTTCATTGTTAACATTTAAAACATTTACAGGAAATTATGAAGGCTACTCCAGGCAACCTAAAAAATGTGGTGTAGACACAAAATATGTTTAAAAATGAAATACATTTGTTTAAAAGTCACGTTAAGTGTAACAAAAAAATGAAACCTCCACTATTTAATACACTTCCATGAGATTTGTATTCGTATCCATATTATCATTTTTTGGCTTGTTAGCAGCCTGTCAGTCTCAGTGAAGTCGTAGTTGCTATGGCCAAACAGTTGTCTGGCAACAGAAACACAGTCAGGTCAATGAAAAGCACCTGTGCTTTGTTCTGGCTTTCATTCAAACTCTTAATGAATCGTAACAAATGGTTTGTCAGATTTATTAGAATAGAATGGAATAGAATAGAATAGAATAGAATAGAATAGCTTTTTATTGTCACTGTTACAAGAACAGTGAAAGGCAGTTTGGCATCTCTCCATGTGTGTGGAGTACACAATAGCGTAAGTATTTACACATTAATTATCGTCCTAATAGGAAGAATTACGTCTGTTTCTTTTACTTCAGTAATAAAAACCAAGCTTTCTCGTACTATATAAGAACCTGAAAAGAATGTGCAGTGTGATTTCAGAGCTATTTTCCTAATGGATATAATAGGGCCTGCTTAACACAGTCTTTTTCTTGAGCTGCTTTCGTCTCTCTCTTTCTCCATCCATTTATGATTAAATTATAACCCTGGGCAGTTAACAAAGGACACATAAAAACAAACAAGCCTTCCTAAGATAATATATTATTTACCATCCTCTATCTCTGTTCTAGCCTTGACCCATTTCTCAGTGCTTTCTGTCTGACAGTTCAACTTGGACAGCAATCAATGTATGTTATATTTATCGTCACCTCTCATGTTACATTATATTAGGTAATTTGTATATATTTAGTCAACAAATAATTATTTAAAATTGCATGACAAAAATTGCATGGTGGGATGACAGGTGCTTACTTTAATTACACAAATATTATGTAGAAGTAGTAATGTTTAATAGGCATTGATCTGTAAATAATTGGATATGAATAACTTTAGTGTATTATATTACATCAGAATAATTATAAGAATTTTAGTTTTAAATAGCATTAATATCACTTTGACCTTCAGATCAATCTATTGAACTCAAAGAAGAGTTTAGAGGTTTAATGTGGCATGACATTTAAAATCTTTATATGGTGCTTTTTATATGTTGACAGTACACACCACATTTCTTTTAATGTTTAAGTTATAAGGTTATTAATCAATTTTCAACCAATAAATCATTGAGTTGATCTTGAAGACCTTGGCAGATGTAAACCAAATTTTCATGGATTGTTTATGTGACCCCATTCTACACCTCTACAAAGTTTTATCAGAATATATTTAAAACTTTTCGAGCTATCGTATTTATAGGCAGAATGATGCCTATGAATACAAATTCTACCAAAAACATTCAATCCTTGGTGGAGCTAAGATTTGCAAGTCTCATAAACCGATATTTTATTTACAATAGAAAATAGAAAACATATCAGATGTTTAAACTGAGACATTTTATTACTTCATGAAAAATGTTAGCTCATTTGGAGTTTGGTGACAGAAACATGTCTACACACACCCAGGTCTTGAACAAGGGGCAACTGAAAGCTGGAAAAGGAAACTGTGCTCAAAAGAAACAGCTGGAGGAACATTTTCCAGATCATTATGTTAATTGGCAACAGGTCAGCAACATGTTAGGCTATAAAATAGTATCTTAGAGAGGCAGAGTTAGTACTATAGATGGGCCTGAGGATCACCAGTCTGCAAAACACTGTGCCAACTTCAAGATAATGTTCCTTGATATAAAATTGCAAAGACTTTGAATGTCTCATCTTCTGCAGTACATAATAACATCAAAGGATAAGGAGAAACTGAAAAATCTCACTGCACAAGGGACAAGGCCGAAAATCAATATGGGATGTCGGGCCCTGTGATCTTCAGGCCATCAGGCAGCACTGCATTAAAAACAGCCTGATCGTGGAAATCACTGCGTGGGCTCAGGGTCACTTCCAGAAATCACTGTCTGTGAGCGAATTCACTGTGCCATCCACCAATGCTGGTTAAAGCTCCATCATGTAAAGCTTACTTAAAATGTCAAATGAATTGAAATTCTTTTTTGAAAACATGATCGTTACATCTTCCTTGACTAAAGAGGAGTTGTTATCAGCAACCACTTAAAAAGCCTGTGTTAGTACCTGTCGAACTGGCAACTTGCACATCTGGTTAGGACACCATCAGTGCTGAAAGTTCTATACAGGTTTTAGAGCAGCATGTACTCCCATCACAATTGCGTCTTTTTTTAGGGAAGTCCTTGCATATTTCAGCAAGACGTTGCTAAACTGAATAGTCCAACTATTACAAGAGAACGGCTTTGTTGTAGATGATTGCCGAACTTGCTTTGCATGCAGTCCAGACTTTTCCCCAAATGAAATGATTTGACATACCATGAAATGAAAAATATGACAAAGAAGACCCGGGACTGCTGCGCAGCGAAAAGAATGGGATATCATTCGTCCTCCAACAGTCCAGCAAACTTGTCTGCTAAGTTCCCAGATGTTTACAAACTGCTGTTAACAGAAAAGCGGATTAAACATAATAGTAATCAATTTTTTTGAGATATGTTGCCACTATCAAATTTAAATGAGCTACATTTCCTTATCTTAAAAATTTCATATTCTTTCTGTGTTTGTTGTGAATGATATATGGGTTCATGAGATTTGCAAATTATTACATTCTGTGTTTATTTTACACATCATTCCAACTTTTTTAGAATTGGGGTTGCAAATAACATCAGAGTAGTCCCGGTCTCTTCTTGGCTTTTCCCCTTAGGCACGTTTCATCAGGCTTGTTAACATCTGTCTTGTTCTGCTGTGTACGACACGGAGGAAACGAGAGACAAGATGTACAAAGAACACAATGAACCTCTCTGTCCTCAGTCGAACAAATGGAAATTGACAACCTTTTAAATGTACCAAGGTGAGCTAGTACTAGCATAAAACTCATTATTCCCAAGAATAAATCAAACAAATAAAGTGCTTAATTTCTGTTTATTTTATTTGACCACAAATCTCAAGTGGTTTGTATGTAAACTTAAAGCGGTCAGTTATTTTCATTATGTCATTTCTACTTATGTGTCACATTAACAAAACAACTTTTTATCGATAGAGCGTTAGGCTCTGGTGCAACTGATTGAATTAAGGTAACAAATACAGCAGCCAGCAGTCAGTCTTCTCAGAAGCAATAAACTCCTAATCATTGAATGATAAAAACAAATAACAAAAGCTTGATGAAAATGCATCTCACACATTCTGTGTGTGTGTGTGTGTGTTATTCGGTTTGGTATCAAACCATACACTAAGAAGGATTAAAACCCTCTTTTGATCATCAGATTGAAAACAGAATCAAACCTTTATATATCAGTCGGTGGTCTAGCCTGTGTGAAACGGCACTGCCTGTTGTTCATTGTCATTTTGTTTCCACTGTTGGTACTTTTTATTATTTCCCCTTGGATATTGATTTTCCCCCCCCCCTTTCTTTTGAACTTGCAGGGCTAGTGAGCGCACCTCTGCTTTTTCCTGCTGTTTCCTGTCAAAGGTGTTTTAAAGTAAACACTTGTACACACAAGATACACTACATTTACGCTTTCATAAAAGATGCTGTGTGTCTCCACACATGCACACGCACACTCGCTGGGGTGGAGGAATTCATTAGCAAATATATGAGGTCAGCCAATGAACAAAAGTTCACATATTTAGAAAATGGGCCCTGCAGGGGCACAAGTGTTGTGTGCCTCATCTTCACTTAAGGCTGATGACACATCAGCGGTGCTGTGCTCCACTGAGCTCTGGAAAGGGTTGTGTTGACATTCTTCCTAAACGCACTGCTGAAACACGCTCCAAGCCACAAGTCAAAGCATCAACTGTCATTGTCTCTCATTTTAAATTTCACAACATCTTTCGCTTGCAGCTTTGACCTGTAAAGCTGAGCCATTTTGAATTGCATTTCTTTGGCGAAAACAAACAGGTCTCTTTTTTTTGTGTTGTTTTTCATTACACATTCCAGAAATGCAGCTACGCGGTTACAGCCTACAGTGAAACAAAGTGGCGTGACGCAGAAAAAGAGCTCCAAAATAAGACTGTGACATGTGATTAAAAGTAATGCGAAAAGGAAAGTAAACCTTGAAATAGGATTGATTTATGTATTTTTTAGTGTTGAATGGATGATCACTCACTTGAGTTTTGCTGTGTGTTTGAATGAGGGCGTGTAAGAATAACAGAAAGGTTGAATATGTGGTGTCCACTTTTTTTTTTTTTTCCTCCTGGAGTTGGGTTGTGGCAGCCTTCTGGCTTGACCTTGAAGACAATCGCCCTGAAATGACAGCAAGATAGTGAAGCCTTTGCTGGCCTGCTGGGCCACCCCCTGGTGCTTTTCTGCATGATGTTACCCTGCGTCCTTATTTATTGTTCTTTAATACACAACATGCATTCCTGCGGGTATGTGTCCTTCTGAAACAATGCTTTATTGGCGTGTATCATTTGCATACAGTATACAGTGCTGTGAAAAACATTTGCCGTCTTTCTGATTTCGTACTTTTTGTATATATGTCACATTTAAAAGTTTCATCAACATCATCAACAACAACATATTTTAGAAATACAAAGTGCTGTTTTGAAATGATGATTTTATGTTTTAAGGGAAAAAAAATATTCAACCCTCTAGTGTGTCTGAATGAAAACACTTCTACAAAGGAGAGTCTTGTGAAAGACTCATCGGTAATTATCGGAAATGCTTGACGCTTGCAGTTCTTGCTGCCCAAGGTGGCAGAACCAGTTATTAGGTTAAAGTGATAAATGGTAAATGGACTGGTACTTATATGCACTTTTCTACTCAATTTGAGCACTCGAAGTGCTTTCTTACTCCAAATCTCATTCACACGAATGCTTTTTTTTTCTATGCCTAAGCACTTTTAACTTTCACGCTCTCGGAGGCAACTTGGGGTTCTGCATCCTGCCCAAGGATACGTCAACATCCAGGTTCTAGGAACCAACTTAATTTAAAAGCTGAGTTTTTATTTATCCGGGTTATTTTTCCCTAATATGTGACTAATAGCCAGAAAAAAAGGAAAAAATACGGAAGGGGGAGAAACAATGTTTCACAGCACTGTAGAGCTTGTAAATGCCTTTCTAATTTTAAAATTTGGTGCTACACTCAGAGCTTCATTTGTGATAAAATGCCATAAAATCCAAAACAGTGTGCATGTTTTTGTACCGTGCATACACTGGGGGCATTTGCATAAGCCTGAGGAGGGTGTTTATATTTGTATTCTCAAGCTGAGGGTTGGAAAATGACCTGTCTCCTGTGATTATATCCTTGGTAACTAGAAGTGACGAGGTAATTGTGAAATCTATTTAAAAGAATTGTAGCTTGCCTCTCGTCTCTTTCTCATCCCCTTTTTATTTCTCTCTCTCGCTGCTGTTTTCAGGTCATTACTACATCATTTTTCTACACCTACTCATCCCCGTCTTATCCATACGGCCATGTTGTCTCTTTGTTCATGGTCTATTTTCTTTGTTTGTTGTTTTCCTCTTGTTTCCTTGTTTACACCTTTTCTAAGGATGTATATGTCCTACATTCTTTATTCCGTTTCCTCTTCTGTCTCCAACTATGTGTGTTTATACAAAAACCCTGCTTCAGATCGATCCTGTGATGTTGTTAAGATCAATAACACAGTGTCACAGCTCAGGCAGCAAACAGTGATGGACGATTTCTGCCTGCCGTATACTTTGAACATGTTGGCATTTAGTTTTCTCGCTCAATCCCTTTTCTCTCACTCTCTGCTCTCACACACAGTGGCGTCCATTCCTGCCTGGTCTGAAATATGAAGTGATAGACTCGGCCTACATCTCCCTCTACACAGGTAAGAGCAATTCATCAAATTTGTGTCATCTTGTCGTGGAATCTAATAATTTCATGATTAATTTTTTGTATTTATTGGTATTTACACACCGGACTTTGTTAATAGAAAATCTGCTGAAAATGATCAGCTGAGAGCTTGCCAAAAAGAAAGGCTCAACCATGCCATAGAACAACCTTTTTAAACCAAAATGTTCTTCTGTGGGTTCACTGCAGATGTCAGTTTGAGAACACAGCATGTATTCCCTACGTGCGGCTAAAGAGAAGTTTCAGGATCTAATAGATGATCTATTTTCTTCCATAGGTGTCATTCTTAGCAGAAATGAGAACACCATCTCCAGAGTAGATGTCTAACCTTTATAGCTCCAAGAATAGTAATGTGTCACAAAGATTCAGCATCGTTAACAGGGGGAAATGCCAACTGCACAGAAAGTGATGTGTGGAGTTGTCATCTTGGGCAAAGCTGCAGTGTTATGTGGATCCATGCCAAATCCTGTCTTCTTGTTTATGACAAGCTGTGACAGAGAGGAATGAAGCCTCGTACCATATATGAGGTCACCTGCTGGATTCGAGCATTACCATCTCCTCATCTGTCTCCCGTCCTCCACCCATCCATCCCTTCTCCTCCCTTATGTCACTCTGCCTCCCTCAGTTGTTTTTTCCAGTCACTCACTCTGGAAATTATTTAATAATCCTTCCTGTTTGAGCAAAAACATGCATCTCTTTGCTCTGGGACACCAGTTAAAGTCATAGCACTTTGATTCTGCAATCAGTGTCACATTTTATAAGTGTAATACTTGCACATATATTTAGAGATATTTTCTTATTTACCTGAAAAACTATCGCAAGCTATTTTTTATGTCTTTCATTGTGCCACGCTTGCCTCTGCTCATGCGAGTGTTTTTCCGTCTACAGTTTCAGTATTTTTTTCTTACTGGCACGAACCGAATTTTTGAAGCTTCGTTTGTGTAATAATGCCAAAGATTATGTTTTATAATTTAAGTGAAAATACACCAAAGATGCAGTCAACTTAGTTTTTATAAAAGTTAAACAAGCATTTCTTTGGTTTCCTTTGCTTTTGTTGCAAAGATCCATCTCAATATCTCTGCTGCACATAAATGAATGCCGTGGTTTTGATGATAATACACATATATGAAAAATGATGCAAATTTTTCAAAAGAAAGAAAAGGGGGTTCCATTGTTTTGCTGATCAACGAGCCCATTAGTCAGCATTTGCAAGACTTGCGTGTGGTAAAAACCAGCAATGTGATCAACAGATATCTTATTGTTTGGAAAAAAAAAAAGGATGGTGGACACAATCCACCCTCCTGAGGATAAAAATTATGCTGACCACCCTGTTAATTATAAAGCACTTCTCCCATCAGGCATTGCCACTGACATGCCATTAATCACGCGTGCGTGCTCCTCCTACCCTGTTATCGATTGGTATAATTATGACTCGGCTCTGTTCTGCTTTTGTTTGCTTCAACTTTTTTCTGATCCTTCACTTCAGCTTTTGTTAGTGTTCTCCTCCTCTTCCTCTGCTTCCTTTGTGCTTCTCTCCTCTGCTTCTCCTTCTGTCTCTTCCTTCCTCAGTCGCCACCTCGTCATAGATGGCAGCGATTTTGCTGTAATTGTGACACAAATCATATCTTCTTTTAAACATTAAATATCAAATTTGTCCATTGTTAAGAGCATAAAAAAGGAAATGAGATAAAGAATCTTCCTCTTTTCCGCTGACTCTTACTTAATGTCTCTTCACTGCTTTTTTTTCCAGATGAGTCCAATCTGAAGATGAACAGTGTGGACCACATCCCTCAGACCTTGGCCAGTCACATCCGTCTCCCAAAGGAGTCACAGCCTCAGGGTCTGGAGGGAGGCCGTACCATCCTGCATGGAGCTGATATGCTGAAGCCGGATCCCAGGGACACCTTCTATAGCAGTAAATCTGCCATTCATCATTTCAGGCTGTCCTCTTTTTCTGTCTTCATCCTGATTTTCTGGCCTGTCGTTTTCTCTAAATGCCTGATTGTCTGGCTCGATTGTGTGCAGCTGTATTCAGACTATAATTTCATCCAGTAGGCTGTTCCGTTTTTTTCTGGATTTTCCTGCTTTTTTCATCGCTCACCTATCTGACTCTTAGATTTTTATTTATTTATTTAAGTGTTCTATACACACGTTGGTTTGGCCTAGTTGTTAAATAACTGCCTGCCTCTTCCTCTTTCTGTCACTCTCTGTCTCTCCTCAGCCCCTATGATTGACCCCTCTCGACTGGAAAACGTTCTTCCGGCCTGTCTTTACTCTCCAACCTATGTAGTCAAAGATTTCCCCATTGCCAGATACCAGGGCCTGCAGTTCGTAAGTCAATTTTCATCTGGGTCACAAAAGAGTGATGTTTTTGTTCGAATCAGCTTTTATTTTTCGACAGTCAGCTGTTGCTAAAAGTAGACTAGCGGGGTCATCAGAAATGTGACCAGATATGGTAGTGGCCCTTAAAAAGTATTCCCAGTGTATCCCGATCAACTGTACAGTGAACAGAGAAACAGAGAAGCTACATCTGTGCTGATTTGGATATCGCCACTGCCTCTCTCCCTTTGTGTCAGGCACAGCATGAACAAAGTAAGCTGTGGACAGTGTTGAGCACTGCTTCCCCCTTTAGGGCAGCACAGGTTACTGCAACATCTGCAAAGATGAACAATAACTGATATGAGAGACACAAGTTACACAGCAAATCCATTTCAGATTAGACAAGAATGACCTTAACAAAATGCAGCATTATATAAAGTGACTGGTTTTAATTAAACACTGTCACAAAGTGCGCACAGTTTAACGTAACTTTTCCTCCTGTCAGTGTTTTCTGGGGTGATTGCATTTTTGATTGACATGTCACTGTTTATCAGGTCTATCTGTCTTTCGTCTACCCTAATGACTTCACGCGCCTCACCCACATGGAGCGAGAGAACAAGTGTTTCTACAGAGAGTCCCCTATCTACCTGGAGAAGTAAGGGCATTATTGCTTTTATCTCTTAGGGAGGTATGGGAACATTTGTCTTTGTCTTGTATATATGAGCGCGTACACCGATTATGCAGAATAAGTGTTCAAGTGTCTGTGAATCTGATGGCAGTGATTCATGTGACCCCTCACTAAGAGATTAAGTTTATTATGCTGCAAGGCACATTGAAACTTCAACCTTCTGTTAATGCATGTGGCCATGTGTGTGTGTGCCTGTGCTGCCTCTTGTTTTGTCTGCCAGGTTTGGTTTCTACAAATATATGAAGATGGATGAGGAAGAAGATGACAGGCCGTTCTTCTTCCCGAACCCAGATGGTAACTAATAATGAGCAAACACATGCACCCACCCGCACACATACAGACTCTTATTCAACTTTAAGTCTCTCTCGTGTCCCCAGATTTCCTAGAGGAGGAGGAGGTGGTAGATGCAGAGGATGAGGCAGAGATTGTTGGCACACAGTCACCTAAGAAGCCCTCTTATCCAAGCCAGACCAGCCATACTTCAAATCCCTCCTATCGGCAATCAAAGTCTGAGCCCACACCAGCTGGCCGAGACAAGGAGAAAGAGAAGGAGGATCCTAATGGTGAAGAAGATGAGGGCCCAGTCAACAGTATCATACAGCACAGAGAAAGGAGGCGTTTTCCTCGCAGAGACAGACAGATGGATAGGGATTTGGACAGAGACTGGGGGAGAGATCATACAAGGGAGAAGATGAGAAAGGACACGGGGAAGAGACTTGAAAACATCGAAGCAAGGGTTCTTCAGCCTGATATCGAAAGTGTGGTTAGGGGTCGCTCTCTGTCCTGGGTCCACACTGATTCTGCAGAACTAGACCCTGCCAGGAAAGGCGGAGGAACAGGTGGCGGAGAAGACAGCGGAGTTGACACACGGACTAAACTCAGCAAGTCTTCTCTTCTCTTTCCCCAAAAGTCGTCCCTCTCTGCCCTTGCTAGCCGAGCCAGGCAGATCCTCAGCAACTCTGCACATGGCAACAACCTCCATGATAGGCTTCCCGGGAGCAAAAAAGAGAAGAGGGAGGAGAACAAGATCTACATCACCAGGCCCAAGCCTGCAAGGGAGAGAGAGAAGGAGAGGGAGCAGCGGCGAGAGAGGAGGGAGGAGAGGGCATCTCGCCACCCTAGAGAGGTTTTCCCAGGAGTCTTTTTGTATCAGACTGGAAAGACCACCAGGCTGGTAAACCTGGGTGCCAGGAGACGTGGTGGGGGAGGCGTAACAGGAAGTAGGAGTCTGATTAGTGCACCTCAGCTCTGGCCTATCCCCCCTATAAAAGAAGGTAAGGCTTCTCCTCACAATGGAAGCACCAATACACACAATGAAAGTGTGCTAAAGTCTTCTAACAAGGCAGCAGGGGCAAAACAGCCAGAGAAAAGCAAAAGCAAAGGAGAGCCCCGGGATTTAAAGACTACTATCATGGCTGACCCACCCAGTAAAGAAGACCACCTAATCCAACCGTCCTCTCACCGCGGTCCCCCTCATCCCTCTGTTACCCCACCAAGGTTTAACTTTACAGACAACACAATCCAAGGTCAATCACGGGTTACTTCTTACCTGCGGACCTCAGAGATTACAGAGTCCCAGCAGCACCCAGACCCCAACCCTCCAGATATCGACCAAGATACAAACCACTCTAATCCTGATCCCGATGCCGACCCTGACCCCGAGCCAGAGCCAGAGGAGGGTGAAATGTCAGATTACAGCTACGAGGAGGTGGAGGTTCGGCCAGGTTGGGCAGAGGAGAGCATTAACTGGCAGAGGACTTTCTCAGTCAATCCGATGGACTTTGAGCTTCTGCGCTCTGACTGGAATGACTTGCGCTGTAATGTGTCTGGGAACCTGCAGCTAGCAGAGAGCGAGGTGGTGGACGTGCTGGCACAGTACATGGAGAAACTCAATGAGCGCAATGGGGGGTAAGCATGGCAAAATGAAAAAAAACGGAGAAGGCCTATGTTTCCCTGCATCCTTGTTATTTTAGATGTGGTACTTATGCTAATCGTTATATAAAGCAAAAGGTAATTTTGCTGCAACATATTGGTCATGTCCTGGTGCTTTGAAGTCTTGCTCTCAGTTTTCAGTATGCTGATTACAATTTTCTTCAGTAGTGCTTGCAAACCTCGATGTTATTTGTGTGAAGTAGCTTCTCTGTTTTTATTTTCATCATCCATGCTAAATTCAATGCGCCACAGATAATGAGAAGCAGCTTTTTTGAAGTGGTTTGTACACACAAACAATAATTAATCCACTTGTGCCAATGATGTAAAACGTTGTATTCTATATTTGCAACCTCTGTGTATTTTCAAGATTTTCTGTCTGTCTGCCCTAGGATCTACACCCTGTTGCGAATTATCAACGTTGAAAAGCGGCGTGACTCGGCAAGAGGGAACCGGTACCTCGTGGAGCTGGAGCTTATGGAGAGAGGACGTAGTGTGGTACGCCTTTCAGAATACATTTACCTGCTGCTACACCGCAGCAAGCAGGGGGAGGAAAGTTTAGAGAACACAGACTCTGCCCCTGCCTCAGCACCGGCTTCGGCCCTCTCCACTGCCACTCCCAGCCTCACCACCCCACCGCCTCCTCCTCCTCCCACCAAGTCGTCTGGCCGAGCAGCAGCAACACCCTGGAGCACTGCATATGCTAAGCCTCTGCTATGCCAGCCAGTCATGCTGCAATGGAGGAAAGATGTCATGGTACACTTTGTGGTCCCAGGTGAGTCAAAAGTTAATCCAGAGCAGATTCAGCATCCTTCAGATGAACAATTTATTTGCATATACTTTCTTTGTTTTCTCAACTTGCTGTCCTTTTCCCTTTGGTATTACTGTTCTTCAGTAAAAAACCAGGCTCGCTGGGTGCAGCAGTTCATCTCTGACATGGAAAATCTTCACCGGCAGACAAAAGATGACAACTTCAGCATCATCATTGTGGATTTTGAGAGTGAAGATATGGACGTGGAGCAGGCACTTCGAGAGAGCAGTGTGCCAAGGTGTGTGCATGCGACACGAGCAGCTGTGTGCTGTGACTTTTAATATTTAAAGGCTACCGTGCTTTATATATATTTGTGTTTTGGCAGATATGAGTATCTTAGGAGAGAAGGCAACTTTGAGCGCTCAGCAGGACTGCAGATGGGAGTGGACACTATTGAGGTCAGTGAAACAAGCACACATAGAGAAGACGACAATATGTGAGCTGGCAGGCAAAAGCCACTCACTGAAGGTCAGACGCTTGCACTGACCACATGACCTTTACTGGCTGATGGACAGGCAGAAAGAACACTCATGCATAATGAATGCATCACAGCAAGGTTGGTCTGTCATGGACTGTGGATCTCGCCCTTATCTCCAAGCCTCCTACTGCCTTCCTTGGCTCTCTCGCACAGAGTCCAGCTGTGGCTGACAGGGAATTCCTTAGACAGATAGCCGCATATCCTCTGTCATATGTATGCCATAGCTGTCACATCCACTCCCTCTCACAGGTTATTTGTGTGCATGTGCCCTTACACCATTCTGTGGCTGTCTCTGTCTCGCACGCATGCATACCCACCCATGGGAGAATGGAGCAGCTGGAAGTCTGGACAGACGTTGATCCGTCAGTTGACTGTCAGTGCTGTCATGGTGGGATGACAGGACTGTCACTCATATCTAAATGACCTATGGGCTGTTGACGTGACGACAACCCACTCATGCCGAGCACAGACCTAAAGAGAGCTTCTGCTCTTGTTAATCCTAAAAGCCCATGTAAAAAGTGGTAAAGCGTATGTGAACATCCGCTTGTCTTGCACCAGCTTACACACGCAAAAATCAGACACTTCTTTTGCCCAGTTGAAGGAAGGATTTTGATATCATTTGGATGTAGCAAACATACTTCAGCATTTCTTTGCATTTTCTCCCACAGGACAGTCACAGCATCGTATTCCTGTGTGACCTGCACATCCATTTCCCTCTCAACATCTTGGAAAGCATCAGGAAGCACTGCGTGGAGGGACGCCTTGCTTTCGCTCCCATTGTCATGAGACTCAGCTGTGGTAGTTCACCACAGGAGCCTGATGGTAACACACAAGAAATACACGTTACATATTAACAAAGGCTTTTAGTTTGAAGGGGCACTGAAACTCATTCCCCAGTTACGGTGATATATGTGATTTTTATTTTATATGTGTAGTAAATATACTTTTTGAAGTACAATCATGTATAGGCATCAGATATTCCTGTTACCATAATCACTGTTGCTGCACCATCAGCTGTATGACTCAGTGCTTTTCTTTTGTCTCTAAGGTTACTGGGAGGTAAACGGCTTTGGCCTGTTTGGAATTTATAAATCTGATTTCGATAAAATTGGAGGGATGAACACAGAAGAATTCAAAGACCGCTGGGGTGGAGAGGATTGGGAACTGTTGGACAGGTAACTCTGCAACATAAACACTCTCTAAGCATGTATGACACAGAGTGAACAAACTAGTGAACATCTAATTTAACCTTAAAGGCAGTGCATGTTGTAAAAAATGTCCTTGTGTTTTGTAAAAGTTTTTGTTAACTGTGAAAGTGCAGCTCAGGAAGGGAAGATCAAAAGAAGCTTTAAAAAGATGTATTTTTATAGTGATCAGGAAATTATCTTTTAAATTGTAATTTTTCAATGTTAGTCCTTTAATCTGCGTTGTGGCAGAGGAAATTCTAGCTGTAGCAGTTTCAAAACTTGAGCTAAAGAAACCGAAGATTATTATGTATTCATGCGGTATCAGAATAACACAGTTTTCTGACTTGGAAAAAAAAAGACCTTACCTGACTAAAAAGAAGTAATTTAAAGCAAGGACACAGCTATCAACATGTTGTTTAAATGCTCAAGGTAATAAAATACAGCGTACCTTCATTCTAATGTTCATGTTGTTCATGTCCAAATTCTCATTTAGAAATACACGAACACGTGAAAATCGGGGTTATCAGCTTAAATGCAGGATTATCTTTTAGTATAGAAGTGTATTTGCAATATGATCTGAGACAAAAAAAAGAAACTTCTCTCTCTCTCTCTCTCCTTCGTTAGGGTCCTGCAGAATGGTTTGGAAGTAGAAAGACTACGCTTAAGGAACTTCTTTCACTACTACCACTCCAAAAGAGGCATGTGGAATGCCCAAAACAAAAAAACTCCCAAGGGATAGCGCACCCTGTTGGTCAGAGGATCCTAAACCTACCTGCAGACCCACTGTGTGTGTGAGAGAGAGACCTGCCGGAGCTCGCTCACTGCCTGAATTCTGCCTTTTCGAAACAGGCTCCTTTCAGGGACTCCTCGGCCCCTGTTGTGTATTTGTCTGTACGAGGAAACTGAATCCAAATTCAAAATTTGGAGGCGTGCTTTTTACGCAGACGGACCTGAGTCATCACTTTGCCTCACTGACTGAACTACTGTACAGAGAGAAGTTATTTTTATTCTCCTTTTCTCTGTCCTTTTTGGTGCAATGTTTTCAGACAGACTGGAAAGCAGAAAGCGTGCGTGTGTGTGTGTGTGTGTGTGTGTGTATGTGGGTATGTATATATAGGCCTGTGGGTGTGTCGCCATGACAGAAAGCACCTTTTTTTTTCTAACACGGAGATGTGAAGACAACCTAAGATCTTTTTGCTAACATGCTCTCACGCGGGAGCCTAATAGAATGTGTGTCAACGTGTTCATCAGATGATTCAGACGCAGGGTTGTAGCTCAATTAGAGGAACACTTTGTTTGATAAAGCAGTACATCAACTTCTACCTGTTAAATATCATTGACTAGAATGACTGAGGTGCTGAACTCCTCTTTGTATCTGATATTATAAACCACAGAAAGTTTTCCGTTCAGAAAAAGCCCTTTCTCAAACAGATACATCCCTTTCTGCCCCTCTTTCTCCTTCTGTATCTCCTTTATCTTATTCCTTCCTTTATCCTTTTCCTTGTCATGCTAATTTGTGTGTTTGTATCTGTTTGTAATATTATTTTATAATGTCAATTTTAAAATAGAGCATTTATAATAATGCAAGCTAATGGTTATGACTTGATTCGTTTTGTTTTAAGTGATGGGGGTTTTGTTATTTTTTTGTTTTTAATAAGGGACTTTTATTTATCTGGACTAAGCATGTGCTTACATTTGGCATGCTATTCCTGTTCAATAACACTGAATTTGTGAGCATTTCAGATCTACTGACAGATTTTTTTTTTTGTTTGCTTGTTTGTTTGGTTTTTGGGTTTTTTGGAGAGAACAACAAAATGCTATTTGCCATTTGATTTAATACTATCATGCCATTGTTTGGTGCATTTCCGGTACTGATTGTTGCATTTTAAATACTGGATTTGAGGGATTAAAACTTCATTTCTCGTATTAAAATCCCACAGAGACAGGGAATGCTTGGCTGTTGAAAATACAGATACTCTTCTGTTTGAGCTTGTTTTAAGCGCTAACAGAAGGCAGACCAGTTCATGTGTGGGACACGGTGGTGCAAGGCATGGCTGTTTCACAAATGTGTGCCTTTATCAGGGTTTGGCTGCAGGCAGTTTTTAAGCTACTTTAATGACTGACGAGGGCCGGGACAAACAGAAATACAACAGTATTTATCAGCAGGCTGTAATGTCAGTGTAAATTCAGATATACTGTAAAAAGAGGAAAATAATGTTCTCTTTTAAGGATCGTAGAAGTGTCACTGTGTTTATTGTATTATCTCAAAAGAAAGGACAGGTTTGATTGAGGTTTTAGTGATACAGAGTGCTCACTGGTGAGATAGACTTAGAAGGAGAATCGTTAAGAATGACTACTGAGTGGGAACAGAGGGTGTGATAAAGAGTCACTGGCAGCTGCAGTCCAGCAGGACCCCACCTGCTCCCATTATTTTGGCTGGAGGCCGGGCTCCTAATGCCTTCTGTTTATGCAACATGGCACTTATATTGAGGAAGAGTGGCTGGAGGGCTCTTGGCTGGACATGTATATGGATGAACACTAACGATCTGTTATTGACTATATGATTGTCAAAATGCCCTCTAGACCTTTTTTGCCTCTATGGGAAAAAAAGGTCTACACTGTACATCATGTTACATTCACATGGGACTATTTAAAATAAAGGAAACACATTAATATAAGAATATATATATATACAGATATATATATATATATGAAACATTTAAAAAATGAAAAAACAAGTATACATTCCGAGGTAATTTCTGTGAAATTGTTTTGTAGAGAAAAGGTTTTAAGAATGTATTGTACTTTTATTTTCATTTGTCGTTTTTTGTTTGTTTGTTTGTTTGTTTGTTTGTTTTTGCAAATAAACTTTTATCCTTACATCTGGATAATATTTTAGTTTTTTTTTGTTGTGCGTTTATTTATTTTTTTGTACTCTGGTCTCAATACAGAAAAAGTGACACTTTGCAAAAGTAAAATAAAAATGTTATTTCTTTTTTTGACCACACGGTGGTGCTCATCCCACACGGGCCGCGAAGTGGTAAAATGGAGACATTGAAATAACATTGTTCAAACTAGAAAGCGAAAATTTCAGAAGAAATTTTATGTGTGCCTATGCCGCTGCTAATCACTGTAGTTTGCCATTCATACAGCTACAGAGAGCAAAACTCAGAAGAGCAGCCATTCTCCACCATGAACTATGGTAAAACAAACACCGCTCACGCTTCACAGATGACAGCTTACAGTTTTGTGTAAAGATGAAGTTACCGTACAGCGCCGATTTGCAGACGCTGTGCACACAGGTTCATGAGCAGAAGTCCCATTGTACCACGGCAGACCCGACAATTTTTGCATGAACACGCTTTGAAGCATTACATTATGGACCACTTTTCACACATGGTTGGTTTACCCACACAGCCGGCTGTGCATTCACTTTTTGTTTTTTGTTATTTTTACACAGTGTTCTGAATGATTAACAATGGTCTACAGCCAATCTTGTGTATTATTATACAAACTGTGGTTGTAAGATGCAGATAACTATTTAATAAAAAGCTAAATATTTTATATGAGAGTAAGAAAGAAAAGTATATCTTTGTGTCCCCTTTCCCTGTTAATGCCCTACCTGGCCCCTGGCAAAAGCTTTGCTAGATCCGCCCCTGCACAGTTACCAGCTGTCAGCTACACAAAAACAGGAGCTTGGTGTATATTTGTCTGTCAGAAACAGTTCATAACTTCCTTCAACTCATTCATGTCACCTAAAGGGTAAACCTGTTTCTCCATCACCAGTTCAGCTCTGATGATTCAGTAAGGACATCTCCTGGTTTGGACCAGCCCGCTTCTACAGCTGTGCCCCAGCAAACATCAGCTGATACTAAGATAAGATAAGATAACCTTTATTAGTCCCACATGTGGGAAATTTGTTTTGTCACAGCAGGAAGTGGACAGTGCAAAAGTTATGAAGCAAAAATTAGAATAAAATAAAATAAGAATAAATACAGTACACAACTGTACAGAATAGAATAAAATAAAATACTATATACAGTAGAATAAAATAGAATAAAATATACAATAAGATAAAAATAGAATACAAATGCTATATACAACTGAGTAAAAAATACAACGATGCCAGGAAGATTATTGCACTTAGTGTTATTGCACATGTGTGTGTTTGATCAGTTAAAGTCTTTGTTGTGGAGTCTGACAGCAGTGGGAGGAAAGACCTGCGAAATCTCTCCATCCCACACCGTGGGTGCCGCAGATCTCCCACTGAAGGAGCTGCTAGAAATTAAAATCAAATGAATTCTAACAACAGCTGATCAAGCTTAAAGCGTGCTGCTGTTCTTTAGCGCGATAAACAAGAGCGAAAAAAGCGATCGTTGATCAGTTTCATGAGTGAAGTTGCAACTGGCGAGAGAATGACAGGGAGGCTTCGTAACGACAGAATAAATCGTAATGTTTTCTCTGAATGTGGGGCGATTCGTTTATGCGGCAACTCTGACGAACCAACCCTTATGAATATAATAAAGTTCAACATCAGTAACACCGCGCACACAGCTGTCGTGCTAAGCATGTACGATTGTAAAAGGTCAGCTGGCGAAAATAAACTACACCTAAACTCTGTTTATATCT
This sequence comes from Oreochromis aureus, assembly GCF_013358895.1. NCBI lineage: Eukaryota > Metazoa > Chordata > Actinopteri > Cichliformes > Cichlidae > Oreochromis > Oreochromis aureus. The sequence goes on from NC_052948.1 coordinate 5,812,327, forward strand.
GACCCAAATAGAGTGCAGTTCATAACTTCTTACCTGAAATTCAGTTCACCCCTCAGCTCCTGCCTTCGCTTTCCCTGATCCACGATTGACCTCCAGGTTAGCAACCACCTTCGCTTTCCTGATCACGATTGACCTCCAGGTTAGCAACCACCGGTCGATCGGTGGCCTGCCCCACCTCCTATGTGTGGTTCGCGGCATGTCCTTTCTGTCACACACGGTGGATAGCTGAGCTCCACCACCAAACAACTCAGTTATTTTTCCCACAGACCACCATCATCGGCCCATATAAGCGAAAAATGAGTCAGCTAAAACACAGACTTGGCGGCGATCGGGTGTTGCAACAAATTTTGGCGTCACTATAAGCCCAGCCTGGGTGCTTTGAGGGTCGCTAGCAGCGCTAGCTAGCTATGCTAGCGGCGCTATGCTAGCGGCGCTATGCTAACTTGACTGGCTATCAGCAACACATAAGACAACTCTTGCTAATATGGGATGTCTTGATAAAACGAGCAGATATTTGAAGTTTACACACCTATATTCTCGCCTGAAAATGTCTTAAAAGTTTAGTTTGTGACCTAGAAACACGAATAAAAGACATAGAAAGCGAAGTGGTGGCCGCCATTGTTTGACTCGGTAGAGGCCTCTGTGAGGCGTGCTATGAATTGTGGGATATGGAGTTTTGGGCCAAGGATAGATCTTTTCGCCTGTACTACTCCGGGTATACCACTAGAGAGAGCCAAGACACCACAAATGAAGTCTGTTTCTATGGCGCCAAAAGTAGAATCTTTCTAAATTTGCACTAAAATATTAATATTTAAAAACTATAAAAGTCATGAACACCAAAAGTCGTACCATAGTAGTCCAGCTCCAGCCGCACAAAATGATCTAACATATGTAACCCTATTGTCAAAACTGTTTGGCAGAGGAGGCGCGGGAAAATTTTCACTAAAATATTAATATTTCAAAAACTATAATAGTCATAAACACCAAAAGTCATAGCACACCATTCCAGATCCAGCCGCACAAAATGAGGTAACATATATGAAGCTTGTCTGAAAACTGCGGGCGAGATTAAGCTGCAAAATTTCAGGCGGAAACTGAAGAATAATAATAATAAATCCGAGGAATAGTAATATGTGTGCCTCTTGGCATAGGCACACATAAATATTTTGAGCAGAGGTAGGGTGATTCATTGCCAGAGAAATAAAGCTTACTACAGTAAGTATAACATATGTTATAAGTATAACATATAAGTATAACATTTTTCCATTGCTATATTTTCTGTAAACTATAGTGTTCGAAGGATTTGCAAATTATAGCTTTTTGTTATTATTTATATGCTACACAGTCGTTTTTGGGAAAGCTACATGAACAAAACAGCCAGCGTATTTCACATGAATTTGTCACGGGGAAAACATTACCACATTCAGTGTGCTACGATGACGTCAGTCAGGTGATGAAGCTTCCTCCGAGGAAAAAAATAGTTTCTAATAAATCCAGAGAACTCATTGTGCATTGATCACATATCACATTGTGATCACATATCATATGTGTGCACAGTGTGATATGTGATCACATATGAGTGATATGTGAGAAGTGAAACATCATGACGCTAACATTAAAAAATTCCCAGCAGAACTGACATTTAATCACTGACACGGTTGTGGCTTTCCTCTCTAGACCATGAGGTAAGCGCTGTCCACACCACAGCTAAACAAGGTCTGGATGAGGCAAGCTTTGACCCTTTGTGATCTCCTCTCCTGTGTCCCGTGTGTCTTCTGCTTTAGACAAGCTCTGACTAACAGCAAGAAATTGGGGAGTTTACATGTACTTTAATGTTAACTCCCTTTTCAGTTTCTATGACTGACTAATACAGACAGCATGATATGAGTGCGTGTGCATATCAGGACTGGGTTTTTCCACTTCAAGCACACAGACGATATGTCCTGTAACATGTGGGTCTGTATATACAAGATAACATTTATTGCAGCCACTGTTGCGGTCCAGCAGGTACGTAGAGTGAGTCTTGTGCTTTAAACCCCTTATGTAATCGAGACACACCCTGCCTATGTGAGCGCAGACTAATGAGAAGCAGGTAGTCACAGGCCTATTTTTTATTAGTTCTGCTGAATGAGCAGAATATACAGTGCAGGACTAGTTAACCAGTACAAAATCTCTCATTATTCGAGCTGTTGCAGTATTTCTGCCTTCCTTCCTCTTCCAAATAAGCTTTAAAATGCAGTTTTTGGGGAAAACCCTAAACCTCGTACAGTTAAAGTAAACTTTATTCCACCTCAAATGGTATAAGTCTTAGACCATTGCTAGGTGCTCAGAGTATCTGTTTCTCTTACAGTGCAGTTGACTAATATGCAGTGAACAAGCCATCTACTCCTGAGTGAACGTGAAGAACTAACTAGGGACCGGATGATGTGCCATGTATCTGTTACTGTTACAATAATTGGTATTTAATAGTTTAATCATATTTAATAGTATTTTTGAGCTCTCGTTTTTGACAAAATAATATTTATAAAATAATGTTCTCACAAAATATTAGAAACATTTTATGATAGTTGGATAATGGGCCAATGCAGTAGTAGGTCATACACATGTTACGGTTTCCCTCTTTCAGGGGAAATTCAGTTTACTTTTGTTTTCCAACTTAGGAAAGCTTTTAAGTGTGCTCTGATTGGCTGACGTGAGAGTCGGGCGTCTTCTGATTGGTGTTTGAGCTGCTTCCGTGTTGTCATTCAGCAGCACTCCCTCCTCTCGCACATCTGCAGCCGAGTCTCTCCGGTACACTGTACGTGACGACGAGCTGTGAGAGGAGAGCAGAGATATATGTTCGAACTTTTCCACAATTATCTACGCAAAAAACAAAGACTTTCCGTCTGTTGAGCGGCTACATGGAGCTATTTTATAAGTAAACTCGACTCTGGCTGTATTGAAATCGCGGGAGGACTGTTTTCATCTCTTAAAAGACAGGTTACCGGAGGAAAGTTTAAATCCCGGTGAGATCAGGGGAAGGTGAGCCGGGTGCGACTTGAATCATCCTGGCTGTCCTTTTTGTAAATGAAATAGAGAGAGTTTTGATTCAGTCTACTCTTTCTAACTATTGGGACTTTGTCTGCTGAAGGAGTTGTAGTATTTCGCCGTCCCACGCTGAACTCCACAGCATGTCTGACAAGTGTTGCGCTGTGTAACCAGTTTGTCCAGCTCGCCAGGGAGTTTCGTCAGCTGCTTCTCTGACTTTGCAGGTAAGCCGCTGAGGAGGTTCGCCTCTCTTCCAGAAGGTCTCTGTGAAGGCCGTTGGACGACAATGGCTGGCTTGAGCAATGCCCACATGAAAACCCTGGAGGACCTAACTCTGGACTCGGGCTACGGGGCGGGGGACTCTTGCAAATCCCTCAGCCTGTCCTCCTCAAAGTCAAACTCCCAGGCATTCATGACGGCCCCTCACCGGGGGAACTGGTGGTACTACTCCGGCTCCATGAATAGCAGAAACAACAGCTGGGACACGGTTAATACTGTCCTTCCAGAAGACCCAGAGGACATCTTCTCCAAGTGTCCACGCTTACCTGAACTGGAAGAGTTTCCATGGACTGAGGAGGAGGTGGCCAAAATACTGCGTAAAGTGGCCGAGAGTGGGAGCATGAAATGGGGGACTACACCTGTGTTCTCACCGGAGGCTGTGAGGCGGCTGTCCACCCTTCTCCGCAGGGCTCTGATCCGCATTTCCAGAGAGGCTCAGCGTCTCAGCGTCATGCACTGCCGCTGCACACGCTTCGAAGTGCAGAGTGCCATGAAGTTGGTGCTCAGCTGGGCCCTCGCCGACTACTGCGTCTCGGCTACAGTTAAGGCCATCTCCTTGTACAGCATGAGTGCCGGTGAACTATTGAGGAAAGGCAAGTCCGCCCGCTGCGGCCTCTCCTTCTCTGTGGGACGCTTCTTCCGCTGGATGGTGGACACCCGCATCTCCGTGCGCATCCACGAGTATGCGGCCATATGCCTAACTGCATGCATGGAAGCTTTGGTGGAGGAGATAGGTGCCCGGGTGCTGATGGCCGAGAGGGGTCATTCAGGGCCTGATTTGGCGTCAGGGTGCACCACGGTGAGTGCAGAGGCCATGGAGGGGGTGGTCAACAATGACGCGGAGCTGTGGGGAGTCCTGCAACACTATGAGCACCTCATCTGCGGGAAGAACGCTAATGGTAAATATAAATGATGTATATAAAAGTGCATTTAAGTTAACACAGTGCATAGCATAGAGTGGGGACCTTCAGTGAATGTTTTGTTGCATACTATTTTTTGTATCACATATTCGTCTTCCTGAGTGTTGATCACAACTTTCCACTCCCTCCGAGTCCATGTGTGGAAAAAGGTTAATTGTGGTCTGGTGCTGGTTACAACAGCAGCTTTTAGTGCGTGAGAATTTGATGTATTTGTTGCCAATTTGACTTGTCAGAGTAAGAAAATTGCCTCTAATGTGGGCAAAGAAGGCATTTTCTGTTCAACCAAAGTCACAAAAAAACAAATTGCTGAGAAAAAAGACTCAGCCAGCGAGATTGAGTCCTCACATGTCACTCTGGTGTTCTACTGTTGTGGTTTGGAGTGCAGAGAGCCTTCAGAGTCTAGGCAGGAGGCTTGTCTGTTGACATAGCTCTCTGTTTGCGCTGACTTCACCTCTCAGCCTCTCGCTGTGTTGGCCACACTCCTTTAAAATCCTCCCTTTCTTCCATTTCCTCATCCTGTGCTCCTGGTAGACAGATCTCTTTCACCCACCACCATCCCTGCATACTGTATCTTACATCTCTCCCTCCTCTCTCCTCCAGCTACAGCTGTGCATCCTGCTCCCTGCCCATTTGTTTCCTCCACCCTCACATCCCTTCTGAATCAAGTCTCTTTCTCCGCCTTCTCTGCTGAGCCCTAGTACACTCGCAATGCTCTTTCCATGACTGTTTTGGCAGCCCAGTGTTGAGTTGATGCATGAGCTTGTGTTGGGACAGTGTAACTAGCCTTTGTTTGTGGCCCACTACCAGCTCCCTGGAGCAGAGCTTTTTTACTGCAGCACAATGGCCTTTTGTTGTGTGATCGTGCAGCTTAGTCAAACACAGAGGGAGTCAAAGCAAATGCTGAGGATGCATACACACACACACACACGCACCAAGGAACAATATACACAACTCAGAGAGAGAGGGAGAAAGAAAAAATAACTATAGATAGTCAATATTAAATGCAAGTATGTGGCTCAGAGTTGGGATGTGCAAGTGTGCCGTGCATGTGGAGAAGACGCTAATGTAACACGGCCAACTTCTGATCTGAGATCAATGAGCTTGTAATAGATGGTACTTTCCCACATGCATGCACTCACATATTAACTCCTACCTTCCTTTTTAAAGTCTGTACAGCTTCCAGTGGCTTCATCATATATCTGCTCCATTTAAGCCTGCAAGTGCTATAAACAGTACATTGCTGTACACTAGACAGGCCTGTTGTTTGGTTTTACATTTGAATTGGGGTGCTATTTCATAAAAAAGTTAAAAAGCAGCTTTTGTCACATTACTTCACCAGATGTCTTTAGCTTAGGTTTGGCCTATTTTGGTGAGTTTAGTCACTGGTCTTGAGAAAGACCATCGTGTGGTGTGTGTGTGTGTGTGCATATAATAACAACAGACTATTATTCTGACCACCCTAGCTTTTTATAGGGCTAAATCTGGGATATGGAAGCCACATACCCCTCTACCATCTTTCCACCTGACACCCCACACCCTAAACGGCAACCCCCTACTGCTGAGCGACATCCCGTCTTTTGCCTACCACCCAAACAAATATCCATTTCCTTCTTACAAACCAGTATGGGAGGGTAGATTATTGATCATATAGAATGGCATGGCACATTCTATTAAAACTCCTCCCTCTCACTTGCTCTCACTTCATCTTTCTGCCTCTTTCTCAGAGGCTGACCCACATCTGGAACTCTTTAAGTTAGAAATGACTTGTACGGCTCCAATAACAAAACTGAAAACTCCCTCCCTCCCTCCTTTCCTCTTGCCCTCTCATGCTTAGTCTAACTTTTGGCTCTCTCTCTCCCTCTTTCTCCCTTTTTTTTGCCATTGCGTTCACATCCACATCCACTTCATCTTTATCTGTTTATTTCTTCTGGTCTACAGGGAGTGCATTAGAGAAACCCGGTTGTGATGTGCCAGGATCTTATTCATTACACTTGCACAGACTCACCCGAGCACATTCACATGTACACAGACCCTGAAACCAATTTAGTCTTCTTTGCTTGCATATAAATGGATCTACTGCACTGGTTGAACGCTATACACAATGTGACTATACAGAAGAATCCATTTGTCATTTATTTCTCCTCACAAGGAAATGGCGTGAGCAAGCACTTCCTGGTATAATTTGTATTGACAGTACAGTGGAGCATGTTAAAGTGCAGAGTAGAAGCTTTACTAATGGACAGTAGAAGTGGCTATGAAATCATTGATCTTTATGTCTAGCACACAGATGTGTGTTAAGCTTTGGTCTGGCTAACAGGACAATTTCCAAGTGAGCGTCATTCAAGTGTTTGGAGGACTTTTTTTTCCGCTTTTCTCAGACTTTATAGTTGCTTTCTCACGGGGCTTGTAACAACAGTCCAGTAGTTAGATTTACAAACAGTTGACTAGAGGGTCATTTATTTTGGGGCATGACTTTAAATTCAATCACCAGCCCCATTCACAGTTTGCACTGGGCAGTAGTTTGATATTTGGGTTGCTGTTCTAAAACTTGAATGTGAATACTTGTATGGTCTGAAGCAGGGGCTCCGTGAAAGAGAGCTTTCATGCTCAAAATATCGTACATAGATAGATAAACTTAGTCCAGTACTAACAATATTTTTTTTTCTTCTCCCTTATTTCTTTAAATCTATGAAGGTAGTAAAAAAGACTGCTAGTATTGGGTTTGGGGTGTACTGTCAGAGCATATGATTTGCTACTCAGTGTTTCCCTAAATATGTATTTAGCCCATAAAGAGGCGTGGGAACAGTGGGCAGAGAGATGCAGGGAGAGGAGCCCAGTGCTGTGGTCACACAGATGGAGAAACCAGCACTCTGAAAATACATTCCCCTGTTGCACAAATCTGGTGAGGATCAAACTGAGTCTTGGGAGAAAAAAGTAAAAATGTTAATAATATTAAAGGCTCACAAGAGTGTTGGGTATGTTGGAGACAAGCATTAACAACAAACCTGTTTTCCCTAAATATCAACACAGATTAATTTATGTGACCTGTTTGAAAACTGCCGGCAGACATTTGTTAGAAGGGCCAACAAAACTAAGTGTTAAAGCTTTAGTAGATGGGGTTAATGCTTCACTAAACTCTCGTGTTTTTGTGTTAAAGCTTTATTTGTGATTGCATGTACCAGGCTGCATTCACGCTAATGGTCAGTGTCACTGATTGCAGTGGTTGCTTGTGTTGTCCCAACTGTAAAAACAGTAACCCTTTAGAGTGCTGTGTTTCACTGTACTCCTCTGTGGTTTCTTATACTTAGCTTTGCGGATACTGACCCTTGTTGGCAAACCATGAATGATGCTTTCACAGATATGACGGCACACATGATTTGTCTGACTATTAAATAGCCAATAGCACAGAACCAGGAAACTATCACTGACTTCCTATACTCTCATGCAGGTAATTGTGTCTGTTAAATTATTGAAAATAAAGTCAAACAATAATCTTGGAGTTCATATTGTGAACCACCTCAGGTATAACTCCTCTCTCTTTTAATAAAACTGTATTAACATTATTTTGCCTTCTGGCAATGTACCTCCTATTATATTACAGCAGCATGAGTCAGTTTTTTAACACTGTTTACAGTAAATCGCTGAAGGGGGTGGAACCAAAGAGATGGGCATGGCAGATATTCATGGGAAAGAGGCCAAGCGACATACAAATAGTGATTGCAAAGTTGAAAGCAATTGTTCCTTTGTGTCTAGATTCAGAGTTCTAATCTCAATATTGGAAATTAGCAATTGAGCCATTATTCTGTCAGCAAACTGGGGAAGTTATATGTTTATACAACTTCTTTGACCTGTTTACACTGAAAAATGTGCAATGGGAGAGTCACATTCCTCTGTCCATAGGGCTGGGATTACAGCCCAGGAAGCTAATGAGGGAATCAGGATGACAGGCTGGCAAATGGTTGGAATCTTTAACCAGGCATCTTGGAGCATTGCCTGAATGTCAGCAATATCTAAGAGGAATAACAGTGCATTGCATCATCTCGGCGTAAGTGCTGACACAAGCTTTATTTATACTCCTGCCCGTGTTTCTGCAGCATAGCGGTTGTATGACACCATTTATACTTCGGCGTTTAAGTGTAAATGCTTCATCACTGAATGGTAAACAGTTAAAACAGTGTGACTTAATTGCCTAACCCTAACCCGAGAGTGTGACACTGTAGGCAGGGCTCAGCTTAGAAATCATGTTCACATGGATGTTACATTGACACAAAGCACCACCTAACTTGATATCTTTAGAGATCATTGAGTAGTATTTCCTGATACTGCACTTTACCACTTTTTTGTTTGTTTGTTTTGTGTTCAGTGTAGATTTGCATGTCATCAGAAAACCACTGTTGATGTACATTTATGATTGGATGTGAGCCAGAAGGTCACCAATTTCTGAAACCTTTGAGGATGTTATACTACAGTAGCCTTTCTGTGCTTATGTTTCTTTTGCTTTTTTTGTCTTTTTGTTTGTTTGTTTGTTTTTTGCACACAAACTCTTATTTATATTTCATTCAATCCTTTATTTGGTTGTTTCTGGGCCAGTGCAGATCAGTTCTGCTTTGCTTTTAAACATTGATTCCATTCACAGATATCCCAAAGAGTAAACTCTGAATAACTCCATAAATCTGTGTCAAACCACAAACCCCTACTAAAATAATCAGCTTTCCTGCTCCTTACTCTGAAAAAATCAGTGCCAGTCATCATAGTTGTAATTGCTAATAGGCATTAGCTGGAATGCACCCTTTCTGCAGCTTGTATCCCCCAGCAAAACTAAAGCCAGCCATTGTAGTCAATATAGAACCATTTTGTGGGTGATTGGGTTGTAATGTTTTAATTACACACAAATAGATCAGATGGGAGGACTGCATGGAGAAGGATCGGGAAGTGTGCAGTTTAAGTGGTAACACATTTTTGTGAGCAGGGATTGGATTTAATTACTCTGTGCTGCGTTCTCTGGTGAAATCTTTTGGAGTCGACCTGATTTAGCCAGGTAGATTCAATCCAAATGTCTGCAGCTGAGGAAGAGTTAGTCTGTCTGCAGGATTGCTCCAGTGTGTACATGCAGCCTGGGAGCCAAAGTAAAGACTGTGATCACTCCAGCCAGTGCTGAATGAGGGCACAGCTTCTTTTGGATGTTCTTCAGCCGAGCTTGGAAAGTATTTTTTTTCTTCTTTCCTTTAAAGTCTAAACTGTTGTTTTTGTAAACAAGCTGAAAGAGGGAGCTTTTTGTGACTCTGTCAGTGACCTCTTTGTCCACCAGAGTCAGAGAAGCAGTGTGTGGAGACTGCAAATCTCAGATATATTGCACTGGAAAAGCAAACACAGTTGTTGGTAGCCTCACCGTTGTGCACACAGATCTATAGTCACACTTGAGTTCATACTGATATTCATTTACATATGCGCATACTCTACTGTACACATGAGTATTTGCAAATTTACACAAGTAGAGTATTTCACCTTAGTCCTTCGGGATCCAAATACACTGTTTATTGCAGTTTGTTGTCTTTGTGTCACTGTTCCCATCAGTGTAGTTAACAGTACAAAAAAGACAAACAAAATGGTACAAGTATGCTAGCTTAATAGTTGCCATTGCATGGATAGAAAAAGCTGTCATACTCTACATACCAGCTTCTTCCTCACAGTGACAAACCAAAGCCCAACTCACAGTACATCACTCGCAGGTTGAGCATTGGTTCATAGTTTGCATTAACGATGGGAGTAGTTTCTCTAACCCCCTGAACAACGAGCCAATTTTCCAGAGGGAGAAGTTGGATAGAGAGAATAGGATGGAAGCAATGGAAAATAAAAAGCAAGCACAACGCAAGAACAGCATTTATGACAAGCTTTTTGGTAAGTGTGTCAGGCTCAGTGAGCATGGTGCCCATTTTGACAGGTTAAAGGAGTTGTTGTGCATACATGCCATAAGTAGGTCATCGCAGCCTTTGACATTTCTTGTGCTTGTCTCTGCTTTGATGTCGTGCACTCTCATCCATTTCTGACTCTCTCTAGTCCGATTCTGATGGTATCTGTGCTTTTAAGATGGACTGCAGTGTGTATCTGTGTATGTGGATACTGGGACTGTGTGCTGTCCTGAGTTAGCCTTATCTGTCAACATGGTTGATTAAGGGCTGACAGAGTGACAGCTAACAAAGGCATTAAAACACAGTGATGAGTGGAGGCTGTCTACTTCTGTTTCACTGAATTCAAGAAGATGCAGTTATCTGAATGCCCAAAGAGGAGTTTTGCTTTTTAAAATTTTCTCGAAATGCCCGTGACCAGTGACACAAATGGATGCAGAGTATGGCAGTTGATTATCATTGCCATCGTAAGTAAGGATACTACTTGATTACTCTTCCCTTCCCTGAACTGTCTAATCTTTCTTCACCAGACACTGGAATGTGTTTGTTTGCATGTTGAGCCTGCAGCTCCATCAACAACAACACGTATATAAACTCTGAAGCTCAACAGATTTTGCCCACATCACAGGATATATCAACCCTTTCCCAAGTTGTGCTGATTTGCAGACTGCTTTGGCTTCATTTGAAATGTTTCTCTTGGTATGGCCTATCAAATCTGGTCATTTATTTATTTACTTTTTTTTTTTTTTTTTTTTACCTCTGTAACAGCATATCAGGTAGTCATATTCCAGCCTTTTCTGGCAGAGATTGTAGTCTTTGTCAGCTGATTTGTGTTATTTGTCTCTATCCAATCCTGCTGCTGTATTTCTTTTTATTTCTTTTTTTTTTCTGCATCTGAAACCTTCTAACCAGCAGTGCCATCTAAAAACGTCACCTGTTGGGTCATGGTCATCCACATGGATATGTGGTGATTAAAAAAGCCAAAGCAGCACACAGCACATTTAGACCAAAACCATGTACAGTTAGGTTTCCTGGAATTCCCTTGTGGTTAGTGCAGGGAAGGAGCCATATGGAGTACACATGTGGGCACAGGAAAGCAGACTCTGTCAAGACAGGACACCCTCTGCTCCAGACTTAAGCCTCTTTCTATCGATAAGATCTGTACAGCACATCCACCACATGTGTACTCCTTCCTGAAACTGAAATAAACAGATCAAATCTCATAGGTAACCAAAAGAGGACGTCTACTATTAGGAAAAGCCAACAATGAAATGCATTTGATGAAATAAAAGTATGACTTTAAGAATATCTGACATACACTTTGATTTAAAAGGTATGTTTTTGGACATGAAAGGTTAGGTTTAACGCTGAGGACAGAGTTTGTGGGGACATCATCAGATTAGCCTGGTTCCCAAGTTCCAGACTTTAAAGACTCCTAGTTATACATAATCACCATGCATTTCCTTTGAAAATGTTAGCTATTATACATAGGTTTCTGTCTCTGTTGTGTTTATAGGGCTTAAATGCTATTGCTGTTGCACTAAGAAAATTCTGACCTAACACTCTGTTTGTGTTACAATGTGTCTGCACTGGATTTGTCCCTTGGGCACGATCCTGCTTATTTGGGCTACATCTGTATTTAACTGTGTACATATGTGGGCCCATGTCCATGGAAGTGTGTGTGTGACTGGATGTGTTCTGCGAATTGATGGTCTCTGTGTTTTTAGCCACATCTGCTCTCTGTGTTTCTGTGTTGTGTTGGCCATCTGTGTGTCACTGCTGGGTCACAGACAGTGCTGGACACCAGCACTATTTCCTCTCCAGGACTGATATAATCTGAGCTGTGGAGGAGAAAGCGTGTTATGTGGTAGGAATTTTATACCAGTGAAAGGATGCTTTGTTGAACGTGTTCAGAGAAATGTAACTTTAAAAAAAAAATCTAATAGCTAAGGGCTTAAGAAGAAGGGTGGACAGTGATCCAGTTTTATTTTTTCAATTGTTCTTTTCATTTGTTTTTTGGCATTGATTAATTCTGCACTCTAGATACTAATAGACCAATTCACATTGGTCTATTAGTATCGTCAGTGATCTTGAGTTTGTATTGCTTTTGAATATGGATGGAGAGGCTGTAGAGGAAGTGAGTCAGACAGGAGTTAAACAGAGCATGAGTTAAACTAAAGTACTCAATATTTTCCCCTCTTTTAGACTTCTAGGAGCAAATTACAGCCTCAGAAAACAGCCCCAATGCCAACACGTTCATCAGCTCACCAAACCTAATTTGGTTTAACTCTCCATGAGCCCAATGGGATTTTTAAACGTGTTAGGATTAGACATTTCTTCCACCGGCGTGGCCTGTAAATACAAGTGTGACTAATTATAGCCCATTCTTCTTTCCACATGCTTTGCATTAGATATTAGACCACGCACTGCATATAGCCTTGTGGTGCTTCTGTTAATAAGTCTTATAAAGAAATTCTCAAAAGTTCATCCTCAAATAAGTTAAAATCTAAAACCTACCCAGTTAACAGAGGTAAAAAAAAAAAGGTTGTGGAGCTGGTCAAAATGACTTTCCATTAGACAAATGTCCGAGCAATTACATACTTGTCTATAGCCTGGCAGGAAATGCCTCCACCACAGAAGGAGCCTTTCAGTACTCCAGTCAGGTGCTAAGAAAGGGTGTGTCTGTCTGCATGATGGAGATGCAGGGGGCATATGTGTTGCAAGTTTAAGGCTTGCAGTGGGGAGGGAGTCAGCCCGAGGGTTAGCAAGTCATAAATATTGCAACGCCAACACCCAGCCAGTTAGCTGAGCCCCAGCCAAAAAGAACAGCTTTTACTCTTTCAGGTGGTGCCATCCAAGCATTTCAACATAACTGCCTTAATTTGCTTTGCTGAAAGACTTTGTTTTGACATGAGGTCTGCAGGCAGGCTCCACAGTCCAGGCAGTCTGATGTCAGGGGAACGAGGGAGAATGTACAAACGACAGCAGCCTGAGAGGGAAGCCCAAATGTGAAGACTGAGGAAGGAGAAGTCTTGGTGCTTCTTTGACTCTGATAACATTGTGGCTCTATCTTGCTGTCTGAAAATACAAAGATAACTCACACAGAACACACTTGCACACTTAGACAAAAAAATCAAAAACACTAGATACAGGCACAGTCTGATAAGTAGCAAATGGGCAGACACAGATAGAAAGGAATCTACACTATCAGCATGGAGCGGGTTTATTTGTTTTCTGAATGGAGTTGTGATAGCAAGTACTTCTGAACCTCATTGGGATGTCTGTGTGATGTCTGTTGCTTTTCAGGAAAGAAAAGTGGAAAAGAAAACAGATATTCTTTACATCCATCATATCTGAATGGATAGCTATAATCTCCAGCGCCATGCTGGGAAAGAAAAACTTGAGTTAAGCTTCTGCTTGTTTTGACCCCTGGAAGCTTCCCAAAGGCTCCATCTTTCTCTCCTTCCATGTCCCCCCTCCTTCTCTTTATTCTTATCAGTCAGGCTTGCTACTCTGCGTTACTGCGAGAGTCTTCATCATCAAATTACAAGGAAACCAGTGACATAGTGTTTTGTGTGTGTGAGACAGTGATTGAATGATAGATTTGTATTGGGCTTTGATTCCGGTACAATTTGCCAGCAGACAGGAAAAGAGAAGAGTTATGAATGTGTGTTTTAAAATAATTTAACATGTCCATACTGAGGAAACACTCGAAAACTCAACTACTCAAAAGTAGTGAATTGCACAGTGAGCAGAGAAAAGCAGGCATAAGGGACAAGCACAGAGGGGAAAAAAATCACAGATGAACCTGCCTAGTGGTTCTTGGCTCTTGTGGACTGCTACTCTGAAGCCCATAATTACCCTCTGGCCAACTTGTGTTAGTAGCTACAGAGTAGTGAGGTCAGCAGTTAGCTGACAGGTCAAGTGCTATTCATGCCCTGGCTCATACATTTCTGCATGCAACTTTCCATTTAACACTCTCTGGCTTTTTTTTCTGTGGCTATCTTTGTTATGTATGAGTTCATTTGCATTTCTGCAAGATGGTTTCTGTGTCACCACAGTGTAAAACCAAAATTAAGGAAACACTCCTCCTCGTCTTCTACCTTCCAAACCCTTTTCCTCCCTGTTTTGCCTTCTTTTTCTTTCTTTTGGCTGTCTCAGCAGTCATCTCTAGTTCTGTTTTGCCAAGTACCCCTGGCCAAAGGTCAGCCAGAGACTTCCCACGCAAATCTGTATCGCACACTCCTGCAGACTCCTACTGCCCAGAGAGGATGACTGGGGAAAGCATAATTATGTTCACATGAAAACGCACCCAAGAGGTCTTATTTTAAATATATTTAGCATTCTCTGGGTATCATATTGTAGAGATCATGACTGCTAGGTTAACCCTGGCTTTCAGCAGTGGACCAGAAAAATCTTTCTTTTTTTATATGCAAATATATATCACTGTCTTTATGTAGAACTGCTTCTGTACACTAGATCTCATCATTATTATCTTACGTTCTATTTTCTTCATGTTTCTTTCAAGTGGTTGAAGTTAAAAATTTTGCTTGTTATCACTCTGCTGTTTCTGAACGCCCTTCTGAGATTGCATGGGGGCTGAAATTGGAGCCTGGGAATTGTTCAAGGGTAAGGAAACGCTGTGTGTGTGTGCGTGTGTGTGTGTGTGTGTTAAACCTATGAGGTTAGGTATTCCAAGACCCAACTCTGAACACTTGGCAAGCAGTTGAATGAAATATCCCATGAACCTTTCCTTCTGTCTGTCTAGCCATATGTGGTTATGGGGTTTCCCGTGTGGGCAAAGCAAGCATTATTGTTTGTCTTGGAATGGGACAGGAAGTGCAAGAACTAAAAGTTAGAGAGAGTTTTAAAAACTGTTGAATTATGGGGCAGAAAATAGAGATTTTGCCCAGTGAAAGCCTGTCAGACCAGAAAGAATTGCAGGGGATGGTGAATAAAGATGGCAAGGCCCGTGCATATGCTCAGCTGTCATCATCACACACAGTCAGACTATAGCAGCATATAGAACAGGAGAATGAAAACAGGTTGTTCATTTGTATTGGATCTGTGTATGTGTGCACGCGATAATAGTCCTCTCCCCAAATTTGTTACACATAAACATTCCTCTACAAGACTCACACACCCACGCACACCACCCCGTTTAGAGCGTCTCTGGCTGTTGGGCAGTCATTTCTCTCTGGGAAGGGTAGAGGGGTGTGTGTGTGTTTTATTGTGTGTGGTCAGGATGTGGCTAGCACCTCTCAATAGTCATGATTTACTAACAATACCCATGGTGGTTTGAGCCCAACACTCAGCACATATTACAGGTCTGAGTGGGTTTACTGTACAGCAATTTGGAAACTTTTCTCCACTCGCTATACCCTCTTATTTTGTTAAGATTGCGAATATGTTTCAAGCAGTGTCAGTCACAATGATTTATCATTTGTTTCCTGCCAGGTTATATTAATTTCTGCAAAGGATACAGTTGGTAATATAAAATTCACATGTGTGCCAGGGTGTGAGTTTCTGCGTGTTTGTGTTAGGAAGGGCTAACAGACTGTCAGTTATTATTTAGCCATTGTGGCTTTGGGTAGCAGTGTGGGAAAGTCAGCTGAAGTAAAGTGACCGAGTCTTCTGCTATGCTCAGGAAGAAATGTGTACACACACACACACACACACACACACACACACACACACACACACACACACACACACACACACACACACACACACACACACACTAGTTGCCGAGGCTATTAATCTCTTTAAAGGCAAATTGGCTTCAGCCATTGCATGGTTTGTACTTCTTACAATCCTCTATTTGTTAAAGTATTCTGGTTTTACAGTTATAAGAAGCAGAGATTGAGAAAGGCAACAGTCCCTTGTGATATCTTGTCTGGGATGCTTGCCTTTTTCCCCCATCTGCTGCTTAGAGCATGGGGCTTCAGTGGGTGGTCCACTGAGACCCATGGAAGAGACTCATCTTGACCTACGTCTTGACTGCACACAGTCACACACACATTCATACTCACAGAGCTACAATAGCGGAAAGACCCAATAAAACATACCTCAGGGGTAAAACTCACGTTAAGTTGCTATAATGAACTTTTAGCAACATTTGAAGGAGACACAATGAGTGAAGCCTGTCTATAGCACCTGCAGAAGCAACAGCTGGGAACGCAGACACTAACAAACATAACCCCTGTATACACACATGCTCACCTCCCACAACTTTATTTGTCTAGCTCCCATGATTGCTGCTGTGGAATGTGTGAGCAGGTGCCCCCTATAGAGAAGAAGCAACACAAACCCATCATAGACTTCTGAAATATTTGTGTTGGACACACATCACTGTTTGGTTACTCTGTACTACAAAATAATGATGACTTAACATAATTGCTGCAGTATTTGTATTTCTTAGTGGAGTCATTTTCTCATTTAACCAGAAATATTAACACTTTTAATATTTTAACTGCTTTTTGTGATATTTGGCCGGCTTGCAGTTAGTCAAAAGTACACTTTGAAATAAATGGGTACACCAGACAGAGATTTATGCTTTTTCATGTCTTGTTATATCTTGAGGTGGACAAAAATAAACTGAGAGGCCAAGACCAGATTCACTTTCTGGTATATGTCCCACAGCTTGGTACTTTAATTTTCTTTCTTTGGTCGTTATTTCTATTTCTTTCTATTCATTCTTCTTTTTTTCTCACACTCATGACACAAAATGGGAACTCAAGTTCAGAAATGCCATAGAAGCACAGTCATCATTTCTACAGGAAGCGGAGAAACGCTGGAGTGAACACTGTATCTGTATTTTCAGTTTTAGTACAGAAGGGCATTGTGGTTTCACATATATGCAGATTACCACAAAGTTAGTAAGTTCTTTTCTCAGTTTCTCATTTTCAGCATGTTTAAGGAAAACAGAGTAGATAACACAAGAACTCCATGGCCACCACCAATATGCCGTCAGCATGTTTGTAAGTAGAGTAAAGACACAATGACGCTTTGTTTAGCTTTTACGTGTCTCCTGTATTGCTGACCACCACGTGGACACTTGCTACCTCACAAACACAAAAGAGGGTGGATATGTGTCTTTGTGTGTCCAAGTGTGGTTTTATGTATGTGAAGAGTTGGGGGTCAAGAGATTACATAACTGAATACAGGAATGGTCTTTTAGTCGGCTTTGTTTGGAGGTGCGGACACTCTCTCTATGTTCCGTGTGTGTGTGTGAAGGGGTGTATAAGGGGTGTGCTGGGGTCATAGGTGAGCTGTAAACCTCAGTGGGTGTCAGATGGGTCATAGAGCATATTGAATAAAGTGACTGGTCCGGTTAAAGGTTTTTTACTGCCTCTTGCTAAAGAGGTCGACATCTTGACACACCCTGCCGGTCCCTAACGCACCCAGGTCGCACAGACGGAGGATATTTAGTGCTCCGATCCGCTTATTGCTGTCATCTGAGAGACTGACACATGACCCCATCATTTGTGCTCTTTATGACATGTCAGTGATTGGTGCATACCATTAGTTTGTTCTGTGTTTATATGTGTGTGGCCAGACTGGAGCAAGCACATTTATCACAATGTCATCATTTGTGCCTGAGGTTAGGGTGGTCCATTGATTTATTTGCAATATTACAGATGTTCCATCACTGACATTGATTTCCTGACTAATTGCATGAGGTGCTCTGTCCGCTTTCACAGTACAACGTTACAATTGTGCATCCCCTCCCAGTATCGAACTATCTTCTGTCTTTTGTACTGAGGACAGTTGTTGTCATCAGTGGCCTGTAAAGGCAGACAGATGTAAATGGACCATCCCTGCTAATTACACCACACAAAGAATCCGCTGGCCTTTTGAGCAAAGCTCAGCTTTGTTCACTCACTGCTGCTGAGAAATGCTGATGAGTTGTAATGTCCATGAAATGATGTACATTCATCCTCTTTATTTATCTCACCCATGGCAGGCTATAATGGGATGTGTGTGGGTTGTCCTTTCTTAATGCAGGTTTAATTGGAATGTGTAGTAGTAAGAGGGTTAATGCAGCACTGCTCTACAAATCCTTTGTCTTTAAGAGACATCATAGCCTTCCACATTCATTGCGCTTACTCTGCAGTTTTTAATCACTTAAACTGAAAGTGTCTTTGCTCGAGTTACTTTGTTTGGGTGCTAGACATTACATATACATTACATGTTATTGTAATCACAGAATATGTTATGATGCAGTTGTATACAACTAGAATATACGAGCAGTATGAAAACGTGGAGCTCTTCTTGATCATGCTGAATGACAAAAGGCTACTTCTACAACTTCAGACTGTTTCACTTATTTAGCATCTTGAATTTTTGTTCACTGTTCAGTATTTTTGGAAGTTGTATTGCTTGGCAGCTTAAAACAGGATCTGAATGATTGCTGCCCTCTGTATCAGTTTGTTTCAGTGAGGGGGAAACAGATTTAGCTTAGAAGTGACAAAGATAAGGAAGCAAAGCAGTGATTGAAAGAGTGAGAGGACCTACAGTACTTATCGTAATCTACCCACCACCCCACCAGCCTTGTTTCCAGCCCCCAGTTTGACTCACTGCATCATGATTTTGCTCTCTGCCTAGGCAAACCCGGAATGTTAATCAGCAGAAAGCTGCTTTAGATTTACAAGGGGGAATTTGGATCCAATTCTTTAAAAACATCAGACTCCAAAGCCTAACTATCAAAACCACTACTTGGATTATGAGAACCATGCTGCAGTAGAAAAAAGTTTATATCTGAACACAGACGTTCAGAGGGATATGGTGTTGTGAATTTATCTCCTCAAGCTTTTGAAAGTGTGACTACCTGTGACTGTCTGTGGACGTCACTCTTAAAATTGTGTTAATTATTGCCCAGACTAATTTGTGAATGCTAAATTTAGTGTGTTTAAAGAAAAAATAAATTAGGGAGCAGAGAAAAATTAGAAGCTCAGTCTAATGAATGGTGAGTCACAAAATGTTTTTTAAAGGCGTTAGACAGAGAGGGATTGAAGTGATAATTAAACAGTTCCATGTGCATCGAACCGCCTCATGCTGCTGAGGGTTATTTCTGTCATCATCTTCATGTTTATTTTGGGGGGTAGTGTGATAATTTAATGGTGGCAGAAGTACTGAGTTTATGTGACTCAAATTCAAACTAAGGTAGTGGATTCATGCACGTTACCATGAATCATTGAAGCTGTGAATTGGTCCTGCCAGCTAAAAATCACGTTTAACCTTCAAAGTTCTGGCTTTAAGCATCCATCACTGTACACACACACACACACACACACACACACACACACACACACACACACACACACACACACACACACACACACACACACACACACACACACACACACACACACACACGAAGGTTTTTAGGCATCTGGCTCACTTGTCCACACAGCCAGCTGGACAGTATTTCTCCTTTTCTCCTATAAACCGGACTCTTGAGGATTGTGATTTTGGTTGTAATATTGTTTCTTTGTTGTTAGCATGTGCTACTGAGAGTTGAGTCAGTGTCGAGTTCAGGTTCAGACCGTTGCTCAATGAACATGTTGTCTGCCATCCAACCTGACTGGCTCTTTGTTCCTACTCTCAAGTTCCAGCTGAGAGAAAATGAGCTGATCACAGAGACAGAAAGGGAGCAATTAGTGCAAATACACACTCACATGCATACACATACACAATTTGTACGTGTTTGCCCAGCCTACAGCCCATAAGGAGGTTAACTGTTTCTCTTTTTAAAAGGCCAGCCCTTGATCTGTTCCAGGCAATAATGTCCACTCTTATTAAGACCATAAGATAACACTCAGCGGATGGATCTGTTGATCTTTAAAAAGGACAATAGTGAGAACATATCTATAAACCTCAGCACAGTTACACTGCTGCTATTATACTTGCACTCTCTTTTTCCTGTGTTTTATTTATTTATTTATTTATTGGTTTAAGGGCTTCACCTCATGGGGACTGATTACAAGAGGGTGGATTTGAGGTTATGTTTACATGTGTGCGTAATGACAATCATACTGTGTCATTAGAGAAACAAGACCAGCTCCCTATGCTGTATAGTTACAGCCTGAATACTGTACAACAAGTCAGCGAACCCTATAAAACAAGTCATCCAATAATAGAACTATAGTGTCCCTTTCCTGCACACTATATGAAGCGGTATCACATATGGAAAAGGGGATTTCTGAATGAAACGAGCTCACCCCAGGCACCACAGTCAGCCTGGAGTGTAAAATATAAAATATGATTAGAGAGGGTAAGAGAGAGAGCAGAGGAAGGCAGAGGATAAGGGGAGAAAGCTGAAGTCATGTTTAGGATTAGGGCTGGTTGTGTGGAGCTTAATGTGATATTTTCAAGTCTGTGGGAAACCGAAGCCAGCCTTCCTGAATCCTACCACTCCTAATATGAGTGAAAGTGTGTTGGGGGTGGTTGTAGGTACGCTACTGCAGAGCATATTTACAGCTCAGTGGTCATATTGTTGCACTGATGGAACCACTTCATTTGGCTTGTCAGCATGGCTTTGAGCATGTCTAGATGTTAGATCTTTTATCCATCTTGTTGGAGTTCACAAATAAGCAGAACAGTTCATGGTTGAAGTAACACTTAAAATAAAATATCTGTTGATGTTCAAATAGTAAGACCTAAAACCTTAAGTTCAGACATTCTGTTCACATTAGTAGTCCCTACATGGAGGTTCAGATCTAATCTTTGTGGCTTTCCATTCTGGGTTTTTGGCTTGACTTCTGACAGTGGAACAATGCAGAAATTAGACTTTCCGCACAGGCATTGCAATTACATGTCACACTTTTAAATTTTTGTTTTAAATATTTCTATCGTAGTTTTACTCACTTACTTTTTAGCCAGTTCTAAGGCAGCAGTTGGAGGACAGGAGTAGCGCATGAAATGTATTTATCACCCTACATATCTTTCTAGTAAAGAAAATAGTTTCTCACGTAACTTAGTATCTTAGTGTGTTCTGTTATTAATCATGTAATTGTTCTCAGTCAGTGACTTCGGGACGCTACATTTACACAGCTGATAAGGTTACTTCCCTTTTTAGCCCCAGCTGAAGACCACCTCTGACCTGTGCCCCCCCTAAAACCAGGGGTTGCCAAAGGTGTCAGAGGGATGTTGGCCAGACCTCACTTCACTTGTCTATCGAGGTCTGTGATTTATCAGGCTTTGAAAGGTGTGTGACTGGGTGTGTACATGACTGTGTATGAAAGAGAGGCTTAGCTTCTGTTGCCTTTTAATTCAGAACCATGATGATTTGAACACAAATACTCCAGTGTACGGTCACTTTAGTCAATACTGAGATTTTAACTGTCAGCAGCTTCGACTTATGAATGCTTCTCTGTCCATGTTCCACATAGGTAGTACGAACTTGTATGCTAACTTGTCAAATGCTAGATTATTTTAAGCCCAAATATTAATACCTACTTCAACTTTCTGAATGGTTCTTTGTCCGACAAACAAAAAATCTGTTTAGATAAGATCATTAGGAGGGTTTGCCAGGGCTAGAAAATCCATGTATATTTTTAACACTGTGTACTGTAGTCAGTGTAGCTGACCACAACTAATCATGGTGATTCAACAGAGATATACACATGTACAGTAATAATATTGTGTCATCAGTTTTACAGTTATTCTCTCTCTCAAATCACGGTCAATGCCGTGTTGAAGACGGAATGCCTAGAAATAAAAGAATGGGGCTGTGCGGGTGACGTTGGATGTGTGAAAAACAGGTGTTTTGGAGGCTTTACATGTGGAAAACAAGAGGTCAGGTCTATGAGTGAAGGATCACATCTGGCATATGGATTCCACTGGAGAGGAATGAAGCACGAGTGTCGTTTGTGGTGTCAATGGCAAGAGACGGTGGGAGTGATATACGCCCAAAGACAGCTCTTTCAAACACTGTAC
Organism: Oreochromis aureus; assembly: GCF_013358895.1. Lineage (NCBI taxonomy): Eukaryota > Metazoa > Chordata > Actinopteri > Cichliformes > Cichlidae > Oreochromis > Oreochromis aureus. Next base: position 5,834,399 of record NC_052948.1, read on the forward strand.
TATTGTGTGACTGTCCACATTCCAGTCTCCACAAAGGGACAAGTCTATAGCCTCCTAAACCAGAGTCAGAGCTCCTTCTTTGCCAGGGGAAGTGTCTTTGAAGCCCCCTTTCCTCGACTCTCTGATCCATCCACTGTAATGAATGAAGAGGCTGTTAAAGGAGGAGAGGCAGGTGTTTACGTGTGTGTGTGTGTGCGCATGCTGTGTGTGAGAAGTCTCAAGTTTTCTATCAGCTCAGTGAGAATATACAACAATGCGTTGTGTCTTTCACACGCTCTCTTTACGGTAGACAAAACAGATTAGCACACACAGACCAGTTATGGTCAAAGAATGTATTTTTTGCCAGTGGGAACAAGAAGTTAAACCAAAAAGTAAAAATCAAAAAATCACACAGATGTTCTTGCCTTGTTATGTATGACAGTTATTTTCTGAGAGTTTAAAATGCAGTCTTGTGAAAGCCTGGCACGCTTAACATTACGCATTATGCCTATGCTCTGAATAGGTAAGTTGCCACAGTCTGAGAACTTGGAGCTGTTGTTTTGTGTCCTTTGTGTTATCAAATGTAAAACCCAAGGACGGTGATATGAGAAGCAGTAATGTCCTCCAGAGTCTAGATATCCAACCTATTAATATTGCTACAAAGCATTTCTGCTGAAAACAAGTTATTCAAGTAGAACAAACTGTTGCAAGATAACACAAGAGTAACAGAGTGAGGGTCAAGGCACAAGGGGGAAGGCAAGGATGCATTAACTTTCATCAGCTCTTCCATCAGAGTTTTTGGCATATTGTCCTTGCAGATTGCAGTTCATACTTTGGATTTTCAATTTTGAAACTGATGGCCTGACTATGTAACACCACTTATAAAGACACATAAGTGAGAGTGACAGGCTCCCTGGACTACATTCAAAAAACTTTCTGCACACCAAAAAATTAGTTGTTGGATTGTTCTGACCTTCTTTCGACAGCATGTCAAACATAGTCGTGAGTGATAGCTTGGCTGAGCTAGGAGCAGCAGTAAGGCTCCTGAGAGATGGTTGAGATGGGCTGGGAACTGCCATAGGCTTTGTGGTAAGTTTCAGCTTTGATTTGTAGCCGAGATTCCCCACATGACATTTGCAAGGTCAGCCTCAGAAATGGAACCATAATGGCCACAAAAGAATGAATCCCTTGTGTCACTTCTCTTCCCGTGCCTCACTCTCTTCATAGTCTCAGATATTCCTGCCTTTCCCCCCAGTCCCTCTTCAGTTATATTCTTCTTTTTTTTTTTCTACATGACTCATTTGTCTTCCTATAAAGCTCTGCAATCTAAGTCCCTCTCCTCCCTGCCCTCATCCTGTCATCTTATCCTCTGCTTCTCCCAGAGAAAAATAATTCACATAGTACTGGAGCTGCTGGTACTCATATTATTTAGTGGTGGTGGAGACAGGCCCTGGTTGGCTTTCAGACCTACATCAGGCCCAAATGACGCAGGCTCGGGTTCAGGGTGAGGCAAGCAACGGGGTGGGACTGTGAGAAACACTAAGTGGTTTTAACCATTTGCCACAGCTTTGAAATATTACAGAATAAATTGAAGCTGTGTTAACATTTTTAAAGATTCTGCTTCAGATCTTCTTGCAACATGCTAATATAGGCTTAATATTCTTGAAAGGTCAACAAGCATCGTGTTTAAAGAGCTTCAGTTTTTCAGTTTGAGGCTGGTACATTTCACAACTGAAACCAGGTCAATGTTAGTAATGGGTTTCTCTTTTAAAGTTAAGATTTTGAGGAAAGAAATAACATCAATTTGACTTTTTTGTCAGTAAATCCAACTACAGGGAGTCAAAATAACTGTTAACTTTTATAGCACTGCTCATTTCTAAAGACAAGTCTTGCACCTTCATATTCATATTTTTACTCACCCACAGTAACAAGACAGATCTTTCAAAATTGCTCTTACAGCTTGAACTAAGCTATATTTGAATGAGTTCTTCTGATTGCACATGACAAACAGCATACTACTCTGACGTTGAGGCCACTGTGGCTATAGTGTCCACAAAGCATGACTGTGTACACACAGTAAAACACCTGAGGTGTATTCCATCTACAGAGGAAGAGAAACTGAAATCATCAGACTCCTGTCTCACATGTATGCAGCATGTGTTTTAACAAACTTCCCTCAACTTTCTGTGGAAAGATTGCCAAAGGCCTTTGTAGAATACTGTAGAAACCCCCCCAAATTCCCATGAGGTCTTTCTGTATAAAATCATAGCTGAAGTTGCACATAATGCACACTTGCACTTCTTTTATCTGGACAGATGACAGTGTATTGGTGTGTTTGTGCTCGTCAGTGATTAGGAATGAGTTGAAGCTTGTGTATAATTTGTTTGTGTGGCATGTAGCAGTAGTAGTCTGCCACAGCCAGCCGTTTCTATTGTGTTGGAATGGGGAGTCAGCACATATAATACAAGTCAGATGGTGCAGAGAAAGTACGAGAAAGAGACTAGATTTCCCCTTTGGCAGAAGTCAGTGTATCATGTACCCTGTGTTGAGTAATCCAATGCTAACACCTTTAGATATTCAAGCTGTCAGGTCCCCCTGATTGCAAATTGCACTGAGATGGCTACTATTGTCTGGGCGGGGGACTCGTCTCAGTCATAAATCATGCAGTATAATAAGAACAAATCCTGCTAACCTGTTTGGGCAGAGACTCACTGCAGCACAGTACTTACTGAAACACACTGTGACTCTGGCACAGATTTCTATCAATGAGCCAGCATATTTAGAATCAGTAATAATCACATGTCAAAGTTATTTAGTCTTTCATGAACTCAACCCATTGGCGCTGACACCTACGTAGTTTTCACACATTCATTGCAGCCCTTCAACTTTTCTAGACATTATTAGATGGAAAAGCAAATGTCAGATGCAGTCAGATCAGACATTGAACACCTTATAACCTTAAGACTCCCTGTAATCTTTAATTGTGTTGATATGTGAGACACAAGTAATTGTCCAGTGAAAACACAGAGAGCAGTGTTTCTTGTTTCTCTTGCACGATCCATCCAGGCAGAACCCTCACTTAAACCAAACAAAGTGTTTCCTGTAGTGGGAAGCCCTTTGAAGTGGATTATCTTCAGCTAGGTGCTATATGAGAGAAAGGACATCTTGAGACAATGCCCCTATCCGATTCTTCCAATAGTTTACCTCCGAAATTGGGTTTGTTTGTTTTTTTTTGGGGGGGGGTCACTTTCAAAGGCCTCTGTTGCCTCTTGTCTGTACTTATATGAAAGACCAGAAACACAAATGTAAGTATGAAGCCTGCCATATTTTTCACATGTGGTTACATCATTTCAAAAATATGAAATGTACTGAAGAACTCCTATCAGTTCATAAATTATACCCATGCATTTTGGTGTATCTGAAGGCTTTAAAACAAAAGTATATATCCAAAAATGTATGTGTGGTTTTCCTTGGTATTCTTTCAACATTCCTCCTTTGCCTTCCTTGATTCTGTCAGCAGTCAAAGTACCGTTGTCTCTTGTTGGCATGTATCACTAAAAGGAAGAGGCTGCAGTGTAAGATGATGGGATTTTTTTTTCAACATGCTTCAGCATTTTGTCCTTTCAACATCCCCCCTCTGATTCCAGTGAGAACACAGCACTTGCCGGAAGCACATGGGAATGTCATTTTAGGGACGGTAGCCCATGTTCCCTTTTGGGAGAGAAGGGAGAGTTTAAGATGATGCAGCTTTTTTCCTCTGGCTTCGTAAATAAATCACAAACCTGCTCTGATCATCTTTCCTCTTTTCCATTTCTCTTTTTCATCCTTGGCCATCCCCCACTTATTTCCTCTGGCTTGGCAGAAAGCTTGCTTCAGATTCAGAAGCCAAAATAAAGGTTAACTTTTGGGCAGCTAACTGTATTCAGATCAATTAGATGCACAGTAGCTACCTCGGCTTTCAACCAAAAAAAACTTCAAACAAACCAGGCAAAACTAATGAAGCTGGGAGCTATACCCAGGAGATCTTTTCTGAAAGACAGAAAAGGCCACTCTGTGTTCTTACTTTGACTGGTCGCTACTGTTATCCATTTTAGTTGGAACACAGCAATTAGAGCAGCGAAAGAACAGGACATTATTTTGTTATGCAAGAAATGATTGTATCTCCTTGCCCGTTCATCTGACAATCAGGCTCTTTTTTCCCCCGTAACATTACATATCCAAACTGTCGGAGATGGTTGGGTTGGACTAACTGGGTCTGCTGAGTGTTTATTCAAAGAGGAAATCCCAAATTTGTCCATGATTGGCCATAGTTTCATCAGTAGCGGTGTCTTATAATTTAGTACAATTAGGAATATTGTCTCACAACTCATGAAATTGTATTATTTTAATGTGCTGGAAACAACCATGTCATGTTTGCTTATGTATTTCAATTAAGATGTTTCCTGATTAGTTGTGTTTTTTTCACTTCCTCTTTTTGTATGATAAAATCTACAAGTATAAAGGATGTATTTAACAACTGCTGCTAAGCACGTCCGCTGTATGGGTTATAATGAAGGTTGCTGTCCATGCTACCATAATTTTTTATCCTTATCTACCAGTATACCTCTGTCTCACTTACTGTTCCTTCATACACCAGTCAAACCAGCCTCAACATCATGCATCTACAAACTTTGCAACCCTTATTCTTACTTCAAGCTTTTATTTTTTTAAGCCTCAGATGATGATCAAGTATATATGTCTGTTCTATGTTGTAAAATAGTCACATATTAGTAATGCAAAATGTAAGTAATTGGAATAACACAAAATTCATAACTTTGTTTTGGTTTTACTCAACTTGTGTCTAATACAGTGTGGATTGGTTTTGTTTGTATTAGCCTCATGTCACTATGTGCTCTGTTTACTTTACTTTCCTGAATGTGCTGAGAGCAAGGCTCAGATTCCCTTGTGTGTATGGTGGCCCTCGGTCGTGTGGATTACATGTTACAAGGATTACGACAAATGCAGTGAGCAAATACCAATCGTGTAGGGATTTCTACATTTCTACACTCAAAAAAATGAAATTGGGTGGTTGTTACATGCACAAGATCCAAACTTGTAATATGAACTAAATAATTCCATGTTTCTATGGTGAATGTAATTGAATCATGTAGCATCTACATGAAATTCAACAACGTAATTTGTTCTTGTTGAGATGACATCATACAATCTAGTAAGAGTGGTTGGTTGCCTGGATCCAGCCACTCTTACTAGATTGTATGATGTCATCTCAACAAGAACAAATTAAATTTCATGCAGATGCTACATGATTTTACGTTCACCATAGAAACATGGAATTATTTAGTTCAAATTACAAGTTTGGATCTTGTGCATGTCCCAATTTCACTCTTTTTGAGTCAGCTCACAAAATCCACAAGATCACAATAGATGTCAAACCACAGGAAAATCAGTGGGGTTACAAGAGGCAGACAACCACACCACGTGTATGCTGTTACTATTTCGTATGGTTTAACTTGTCAAGGACAACAACATAAAGCATCATCAAGCATAGCTTTCCTACTTTTGTTAAGTCTGTATTGACAGATTAATGCCATGGTGGTTCGTGCTGTTGCCTCAGAGCAAGAAGATCCTGGGTTCAAATCCACAATGAGGCTAAGTTTGCAGTGGGTTCTCTCTGCGTACTCTGGTTTCCTCCACAGTTAAAAGTCATCCAGTTGTAAGGGTAGCTGGATATTCTAAATTACCCAAAGGTGTTGAAGTGCAAATGGTTGTTTGTCTCTGTATGATAGCGACCTGTCCAGTCTGTACCTTGCCCCTGTTACCCTATCACTTCTGCAGCCCAGATAAAGATAAGAAGATGGGTGGATTGGAAGTTGCTGTAAATCCGTTGAATCTTATTTTTGTTGAACATTATGTAATATGAATACAACATGTACTACAGACATAAGTTACATTTTATCCATTCAACAAGATTATCATTGGTGTAACAAACAAATATTTTACTAGTTCATGTAACAAGACTGACTTTTGATGTGCCAAAGTGTTTAAACAATATAAGATGAATTTAAATAAATCTAATTAGACTAACGTGGTACAAACATGTTGGTTGAACAAAAGTCAAATTAATTGAATGTTACTGTTAATATTATGTTAAACCTACACACATATACCGTGTTGACACAACACAACCAAGATGGATTAATATAACATGATTTGTTTAGATGGAATATAAGTGGCAAGATAAAATTACGTTCATCCAATGACTTATTTTTTTGAGTGTACAGCAGCAGTCCCGATGGATATTTCAGAAGTTATGGACGTTGATTTAAATGGTTCATATCATATCTAAATACCTTTTTCTCTTTGCTTTTGTGCCTGTAGGTGTTTTGTCCCTCCCAGCCCATTTCAGTCCCTACACAGAGAACCAACAGTCGTCTGTGGACAGCAGAGAGGATGCTTATGCCCAGCTGGAGCTGAGGACACTGGAACAGTCACTGCTGGCTACCTGTGTAGGCAGCATCTCTGAACTCAGTGAGTATGCATATTGTAAATGGTGTGTGTGGTCCTGGTTAGAAGCATTTTTTCACATTTATGTTTTAATTGATTAAATTCATCTGAGCTGTGAAGCTACACAGTATCCTTGCCAGAAAAGACAAGTACCAGTTCCCAGAAATAATAAAATGTCATGACTTAAAAAAAATGTTAGTGCTTGACCACAAATGCTTTTTTCTTGCTCTTCTCTTAAAGATACAGAACCTTTTATTTTTTAATTTAACAGAAAATAATAGTTCAGACAGCAAAGTAGGAAGCAAAGATAACATATAATTATCACTTTCTGTCCCGAGTCTCATTGTGTGCCTGAATCTGCAAGTCATCTAATGCCGGCTCTTCTAAAAATAAACAGCGGATCAGTTTATCTACACATGGAGCTCTGGAGAATAAAGTCACAGTGCTTCAGATTGTATATTTGTCATCTGTAATTTGTTTGCAAAGCAGTACACGGTCTTTTTTTCAGTGAAGTTGGTCCACAATGCAACACTTGGACTGTGTCAGCATGCCTCAGACTGTATTGACTTTATTACAGCCTGCTGTCAGTCTGAATGCAATTGTATCCCTCTTTTCTTCTGATGTTTTCCTTTGGATTGATTTAGTAATAGAAAGTATAAAGCCGCTGAAAAGCCTGGTACTTATTTGTCCATTAGGTATTAGACCTTGAATGATTGGACAGATTCTTTGTTTAAACATAGACAGCTCTAGACATTCATACGCATGGTGGATGGTAAACACAGAGTCATGCAGGCACACAGCTTTACTGTACTCTACAGTACGTGTGGTCTGTTCAAACTGCAGGCTGTGAGGGAGTTGGCGGCAATGAGGGGTAAGAATAACAAGTAAGATAAAAACAGGAATAGAGTTAGTTTGAGAGATGGAAGTTGGTAAGGCAGAGGATTCAATTTAAGGAGCGAGTGGGTTTAGAGGTGTGGAGAGTCAGGAGGAAATGATGGAGAGGTAGAGAGGTGAAGATTGAGAGTTTTGGGGCATGCACAGAGGAAACGTGGATATTAGAGTTGGACAGAGCAGGGATACATTTCCTACTCTAAATGAGCTAACACTTTGCTGTTTGTTCCTCAAGCACAAGGCCATGGTTCATACACCGCTGCAGTTAGTGAGGCATTAAGAAAGTATACACATGCACTCAAACAAAGACACAGTCTTTCTCTCAGTAGTCTCTTTGTGCAACATCTCTCTGGTGGGGTGAATTTGTGCTGTTCTGGGCAGGGCTGATATCCAGACCAATTCACACCTAGAAACACACACAGGCTTGTGCCCGCTAATTCACATACACGCAGCAAAAACACGGTGGGTTTGGCACTCTGATCCTAGCCCAAGACACCAGGCAGACACAGGAGCATCTGTACCAAGCTGCCCGGCTTTACTTGATAACTCAACTGGACTTGGCCAGACACACAAACACACACCATACACAAACATGGTGGATAACCGATAGTAGGCTACAGCGCATTTCAACTAAATGGCCAAAATTGTAGGGGAAGTAGCATAACAAACACACTGACTATGGGAAAATGCAGCTTTCACAAAGACTCCAATATATCTGTAATCTAAGAGTGAAGTTATTCATAGGCATCTGACCCCTGGAGCTCAGTTTTGCTTCAAGGCACAATATATTCTGGAAAGGAGAGGCTCTCCATCGTGGCCAATAATTCCTACGAGACCTCCTGGAGCAACTGCTGGTGGTGGTTATCACAAAGGGGGCCCTTCAGCTTTAAGTGGGGTCTGTTTTGGGAGGGTTACCCAGCCTAATCCCCTAGAAGGACCCCAAACCTCTTAATGCTGACACACAAACACACTCACACTGTTGAATTCTTCACCCTTAGCTGATGTGCTGTACCCTTCTCTCAATAATCTGTTTTACCCGGGGGTAATTATGCTAAATGAGTGTTACACGATCCCAAGTTCGTCCTGGGCTCCCTCATTCACACCACCTCTCCCTGCCCCTCCTCCATTTCCCTGTCCCTGTGACGACTGTCCACTTTACATCTTAACATCTCTTTTCCTGTCTGTCTGGCTCTCTCTTGCTCTCTCTCTTTTTTCTTTTTTTAAAAGAATTTTTGCATATCACACTGAACATACAGTAAGTAAAATGTACTTTTATCCAGTTGCACATAGTTCACTGCTAGAGTATAAACTGATGAATCATCCAATGAGCACCATTATACTTATCTTTAATCACCAAACAGCTTTCCATGTTGGCAATAAAATTCCTGCATTCTACTTTCTGAAAAGACTTGATGTTAAAATTGCTTTTATCATGTGACTGACGCATAACAATGTAGAGGGTTTCTAACTACTCTGCTACTATATAAACAGTTCAGTAGAGCCTTTATCATGGGTGAATGGCTATTTAGACTGGTCGTCTGGCTTTGCTAATGACAAATACCACTAGAGACATGGATGGAGTAAAGGATAGTGTAAGGTAAGTGGTTTAGGAAAAGGGGAAATCCAGTTTGACTGAGAGCCCATGGGGCTTTTAATGTAAACAGTTTTTAATATGCCACTCATTTATGTCCATAAACTGATTTTTCATACTGCACTGCAGAATCAGGAAAATAATTTTAACCTTCAGTTTTTTAAAATTACATATGACTTGTTAACTATCAATGTTTCTGTGGTTCCAGGTGACTTGGTGTCCCGTGCAATGCACCACATGCAGCGCCTGAGCTCAGTACGTCCAGGGCTGAGCCCTGCCCGCCACACCCGTCCTCAACAGCCTGTGTCCTGGTCGCCTGACGCCCTCCACACCCTTTACTACTTCCTGCGTTGCCCACAAATGGAGTCCATGGAGAATCCCAATCTGGATCCCCCACGCATGGCACTTAGCAAAGAGAGGTGGGAATTATGCATGACTGGACACAAGCAGTTTAGATGCTCCCTCTCTGAGTGCAAAATAGGCAGTGAAATTACAGATCTAATCTTAATCATTGACCTTATTCTATTTTGTTTTGGAACCCCCCTTCACAGAAAATAAGTGGTACTCCTGATTTTCCCTTTCATACATTTGATGCTTATCTCCCTAACTACATTTGTAATTTCAAATGATTTGGTTTGATTCATGAAACTGACCAAAATGCGGTCAATGCCAGAAGTGTAGCCACTGCAAATAAACAAACCCAAATTGAAACCTTTAACTTCAAAAATGAACAAATGGGTTCTCAATGAAGTGAAAAGCTTTTTGCAGGCAACACTTCACTTTCATCCTTTTCCTAATCCCATTAGCCTTTGTTCATTTAAGTGTTAACGTTCTGTTGTTGAATTACAAGCAAGCAAAAGCTTCTAGGTGTCAGCAGTAGTGCGATAGAAGGGTGACTTGCACCTTTAGAGTGTAAATTAGGCTGAAGACTGGTGAATAAAAGAATTTTAAGAGGTGGAAATGGTCTGTGATTTTGTTAGGGTCTGCTCAATCTTCCTTAGTTGCATTGAGAAAGTCTGGCAATTTTTGTGTTCCCTTTATTTCCTGTTGTTTCTTGCAATGAAAATGTTTGTTCAGTCTGGACACAGTGCAGCACATTCCAGTCATTTTTTATTTAAAAGTTGTGGCTTTATCTACAAACCTTTTAATTTGAACTCCCTTTTCCCCCCTTCCATATCTTTGGAGGTGTCTCTGGGAAATTACAGCGTTTCTTGCTTTCTACAGAAGTAACTGTTGAGTAACACTCAACCGAGTCACGTCTCTATTCTCAAAAAATGCGATAAAACGTTCGAAAACATTGCATTACATCACTGTTGTTCACAGTGGTTTGCAGTTCTGATACTGTGATATTCAGCACTTCAGATAAATGTGATGGATTATGTGCCTTTGGTTAAGGTAAGATGACAAGTAGTTGTGCCTGCCAACACACATGAGGTCTGCTCTCAGAAAGAAATCTTCGATTATGCTTTTGTGCCAGAAATGTAAAAACTGGCAGCAATAGGTGTTCACGGCTTAATTACATTTTTATACTGATTTATACGGTAAAGGTAACATAAGCATATATAAACGTGCTGGCGCTCCCACTAAGGTGTGAGTGTTCAGTTTGCAGCAGTAAATCAGTCAGTGTTGTTGAGGAGTTTTTGCCCTTAATGCTGATAATGAAAATCACATGTTAGGATTATGATGAAGGCATAGCATCAGGTGATCATAGTTACATGAATGTTTTCACAGTGAAATCACCAAAAATATCCACCTTTTCTTCCCTTTATTACACGTTTGTATGGAAATAAACCCAGCTGCCCCCTGTGCATTTAATAAAAAGCAGACAAAGTGCATGTGAGACAAAGGTGCAGTCCCCGTCAGCTTCAAAGTGAACACAACAGCATATATACACCCTTTTCTTTCACCTGGCTGTTGTTATAAATCCTCAATGTTTTTAATGCTGGATGTATATCAGCCTAGTTTATGTGTCCAGGATAAAACAGTTTGGCATCCCGTCATACTTTATGCTTTTTTTTTTTCTTTCTCGACAGCTGCTGCACACAGGTTTGCCTTTCTGCATGTTCATATTCCTGTGCATCTCTTTGTGACTGTGACTTGTGACTGCGTGTCTGTGAATGTTAGAGAACACACTCAGGTGGTGTGAAAACCTGGTAGTGATTACAATACAAGTGCCTGGTAATGATACAGGCTTCTCTCCTCCAGTGGGCCTCTCCCTCTATCTGGCTCAGCCTCTATTAAGAGCTTTGTAAAACCTTTGGTGGAAACCCAAAACCACCAGATCTGTGTGGGCCACATCGTCAGACATTAGAGGGAGCCTGGTGAGAGCCTTATTGCCGAATCCTTGAGAGTACAAGAGAAACCCTCTTTGTTTTGATCCTTTTAAAGCTGGTGCTTAGTTGTGAGTAATAATCTTGTTTTGGAGTAAGAGGGCGCTTAAAGCGTGGGAGGGCAGATATTATTGTCTTATTTTCACACTCCACTATTTAATATAGAGGAAAAAAGTTGATCAAAAACAATAAACTTTTTTTGTTTTTTGTTATTATTGCAACTTCACTAAAAAGAAGCACTTGCAACGTTCTTCTAAACAGACCCCCTACTCCTCTGCTTCCTAAAAGAAAAGAGATGTTTTTGATAATGGGGATTACTTCTAACTGCATTTACATCAGATATGGTTATGTCTCCATTCATATCTGAGCGATTGCAATCTGAAACAAGATCAATGGTTAACCTTGACCCTTTGGCAAATTGTGATGAGGTCCGCTTTAAAAGCTGATTGAAGTTCCTTTCAGGTTATAGGTTATATAAGACACATGGGGCCAGTGTAGCGTGTGTGATTTTTGCCTCCTAGGTAGAAAAGCCTTTGCTTTTGATTTTGGACAGGTCAGCGTTCGAACACACCTGACCATGATTTGAGCTCACTGTCTTTTTATGACCTACCAGATGGTACTAAGCAACGCACCATGAATCAAAGCTAACGTTTACATGTTCATGTGTGGGAGAGTTTGTGTGTGTATGTCGGTGCTTCTATTTCCTGCTGTTCTCTGTATGAAGCCTTAGTATGAGAGGTCAGCAAGCTAGCCAGAGGCACTATCTGGTTTCGGTCTTAACAGGCTCTGTGGCTTTTGATGTTGCAGAGACTCTGATGAAGCTGAAGTTTGCGTTTCAGGCTGAGGGGCATAACCCGGACATACATGGGGGTCAAAAGGGAGGCGTATGGGGGAAGCGGTTCTGGAAACAAAGGAGCTTGGTCCTATAGGAGAGATATGATGGGACATTATAAGTGTGCATCTGTCAGCAGTATATGTCTGACTAATTGGTATACAAATGCAGCTAAATATCTTGTCAAACACTATTGTCCATTATTAATAGAAAAACTCTACCTTTATTGTTGGCTGATTGACAAAAGGAAGGACAGAGGGGAAAAATCATTGGTGTGCTAAAAGTTAAATATGGATAATAACTGTAGCAAAGTTAGCTCTAGTTAGTGTGTGATTGCAGGCGTGCAGTCAAGTAGTAGGGTGGATACCTATGACATTCAGGAAGACACGTGCACAAAGCCACACACAAATGAACAGACACACTCACACAGCCCAATTTGTGTTGAGTTGAGGCCATTAAGGGAGAAATAAACATTGATTCCCAAGCCCATTGAGCCCATCCTCAGAAACGTGACATTCTTATCACTCTGCACCCTGTGCATTACCCACAGACTACCGCCCAACCCCCGTCTTCATTTCGACATAACCCACCTGCTATCTCCCAAACACTTAAAACCTTCATTATATGCACCTACCAGCCACACTTAATCATCCCTCCTCCCCTTGATCCCCTTGTCTGCTTGTTAACCGTCACGCCTGGGTGACAGCAGGAGCTCCTCCCTCTGACTGACTAGCTACTGATAAAGTACTGAGGCAACATTTGAGAGAATAGCTCAAGAAAAAGACATGAAGAGCTGACAGCAGAGGAGCTGCAGATACCCAAAATTCAGTTAAGGCCTCAAATGTCAGCAAATAAAAAAGTTATTAAAGATTAGACTCTAACACTGCAGAACAGTGTTAATTATCAAACAAGCATGGCTTCGTTATTAACCACTAATTTCATACAGTCCAGCTAAGAAAAGCTTTATTATTAAGTTGGGATGGAGCTGTTTGTTCAGTTTATTTTATATCAGGTTCATGTTTTAAAAGCTCCACATCAATTGTGAGGAGGAGAGCCATTTTGCAATATGCATTATTAACAAACCCATGATGAATGAATGCTCTTGTGCAGAAGGTTCTTTGCTATAGAAAGCCTCCTACTGCGGTTTAAAGTAAGCAAAGTAAGGAGAGTAAATGGCACAGCAGTGCTACTGACAGTAACTATAATCCCAAAATACATTGCTGTGTTCTTGCCCATTCTTTTGCTACCATGGATATTCATTATGTAAGTCTTTCATTTTCCAAGAACAAAGGAATGGCCACTGATAAAAAACAGTTTCTCAGCATGAGAAAGGCAGTCTAATAACACAGAGACGTTGTTCAAACAATCATTAACGGCTCTTAAATGAGGCTTCGTATGATCAAAAGCAAACAGCAGTCACATTCATGCTAATTTGGCATTGTTCACAAACACATTCTATTCACATATGGTGGGAGAGAGGCGCAGACGAGAAGGGACTGATAACAGATAACAAGCTAGACTATAAAAGGACAAATGCAAAGATGGCAATCAAACAATGACTTTCAAAGTCCCACGTTCACAAACATGACAGCAGACCAAATGTTGTGTCCTCGTGGGTTTTTTCCCCACATATGCTTCTTCAGGAATAACAACACTTGCCCTCTTACTTCAGCTTTAGGTCACAATTTTTTATTTCAGTTGATTCTTTCTGTTTTTGTTGAAGATCATGGTTAAACATAAGTAGCCGCTATCTTGTATTTTTACATGACCGCAAAGACATGAAATGTGTGAATATAGATTAGTCATATAGAAACATCTGTTCCTTGAGCCTTAGAGGGATGACATCAGCAAGAATGTCAGCTGAGATTAGTAGAGATGACTCGTGCTGTGAAGTGAATGTGGGTTGGGGATGTTGTAAGTCATCTGGCTGTAGACAGTCTGAGTTAATTCCCAAAGTGACTGAATTATGAGTGTTTAAGTTTACACTCCCCACTAAAGTCATCTAGTCTTTCACAGCGCCTCATCATTTACTGCTCAGTCCAATAAAGATTTGAATTTACTGGTTTACAAGATCACTTTCTGTGTACATTCAGGGAAATACTAATGTCTGTTACCTAGCAGTGAGTGGTACACATTATCATAACCAGTAATAATTGGACCAAAGCAAACAGAAGGTGAATGATTTCTCTTTTTTTGCTCATAGGCCTTTTCTGTTGCTGCCACCTTTAATGGAGTGGATGAGGGTGGCCATAGTTCATGCCGAGCATCGCAAGAGTTTATTAGTGGACAGCGATGATGTCAGGCAGACGGCGAGGCTTCTCCTTCCAGGATTGGACTGTGAGCCGAGACAACTGAAGTAAGTGAGAACACTCATTCACTATGTCACTCCCTCTGCTGGGATGAAAGTGCTTAAAACATAAATACAAACCTTACTAATAATTTCAGGAAAAGAAAAAGTAAGACTGATGTTTTATTTAAGCTGGGTGGTTGTCATTTAATCATTTCTATTTAGCAAATGATTGTATGCGGTAGATTAATGTTTGTTAACTATTATGTGGCTCATTAACTTTACTTCTTTCTAAAGAAAGCATCATTAACGAATGTAAGCCACAAGGTAGATAAAACAAGCATCTTAGAAAAGCTACCGAGTAGATCCTGATAAATTAGCCATCAGCCGAGAAACTCTCAGAAATTAATTGTTAACTGATTATTTATTCACTTTTAATTTTTTTTCAGGCCTGAGTGTTGCTTCAGCTCCTTCAAGCGTCTCGACTCCAAAGCTGCCTCTGATAAGTTCCACCTTGATTTGGGTTTTCGAATGCTCAACTGCGGTCGCACAGATCTTATTGGCCAAGCAATCGATCTACTGGGACCAGATGGGGTGAACAGTATGGATGACCAGGTATTGAAATTTTACTTAATTTATGTTGTGGAGATATTAATGTAAGCCGTTAGCTCAAGCAAACCACCTCTCATCTGGGGACACAAAGCAGGCCCCTTATACAATACGATAAATCTCAAGGAAATTGCTGTAAATCCATGAAATATCCTTAAAAGTGATGGAAACATAGCTTTGTGTTATAACTTGTTCAAAGCTTCATGCATTTGCTTCTACTCTTGTTTTCATTACAGGGTATGACCCCTCTGATGTATGCCTGCGCAGCTGGAGACGAAGCCCTCGTCCAGATGCTGATTGATGCTGGGGCCAACCTTGACGTGGCGGTAAATATGCTTAAGTAATTCCAATGTGGTCAAATCTGTCTTAATTTAGGCACATTTTGTATCCCTTTACATCTATAAACAGGAAAAGTTTCCATTTTTAAAGCATCTAAGAGGCTCTTATGAATGTAATGTTTTCTCTGCGTCTGTGTGTGTTTGTGATCTTGGTGTGTAATACTGATTTAATCTGTGTTGCCAGGTACCGCCCTGCACCCCCAAGCACCCCTCTGTGCATCCTGATAGTCGACACTGGGCAGCCCTCACCTTTGCAGTGTTGCACGGACACATTTCTGTGGTGCAGGTCTGAAACACATACATAAACAATTTCACAATGACCCTTACAAGATGTCAAATATTGTTTAATATAACAGAGGTAATGTGCCTTTGCAGCTTCTGTTGGATGCAGGAGCCAATGTGGAGGGGGCTGCAGTCCGCAATGGACAGGAGAGTACAGCAGACACTCCACTGCAGCTGGCTTCAGCAGCAGGTGGGCAAACATACACAAGGAACAGCTGATGTTAGAGTGGTGTCCATCTCACACTGGGTCTGTGTTATGGCCACTAAATTACCACTTACTGTATAATTATAGAGGCGAAAAGTCAGTAGGAAGGTTAGACAAAGGAAAAGATTTTGTTGTATAGCTGGTCTATCACCTTTATTAAAAGAGGTAATAATAACTTTATTGGTTATTTGTAACTAATAGAGTGCTAGTTCCAAAGACCACCTAGAGTAACACTTGGATTAACTTGTGACTCAGCAGGAGGAATGAGGAAATGAGAGAGTAAATGAAGGGGCAGTGACAGCAGCAGTGTGCCGCTTGTGGTTGTTTAGTAGTCTGTGGCCTGCATTCCTCTGTGGGATCATCTGAAAGCAACATGTAGCTCGAGTAAAGAAAACACACGCTCTTCATAGCAGCAGTGACAGTGTGTAAATAGTGCCTGCAATGAATGTGTTGGCTGTTTAAAAATGCCAAATGAAATGTGATAAATTTTCATTTATGTTTGTGGTGTATAAATGTTTAAAATGGACCTATAAACCAGTAACAAACAAAAATGTTGACATTTTGGGAATGATGAATGATGGTTGAAAATAAAGTACACGGGACAAGTGGGGAGAAATAAGCACAAGGATAATAAATTATCTGCAAGTTTATGACCAAAGTGGAAATATTTATCTATTTGTGCTTCCCAGGCAACTATGAGATGGTGAGTTTGCTACTGGCACGAGGCGCTGACCCCTTATCAAAGAACCATGGTGGAAACGCCCTTACATCATCCCTCTATGAGGACATGAACTGCTTCAGTCATGCTGCTGCACATGGACACAGGTATGTATCCCCCAGTCTGAACATATGCTGAAAACTACTATTGGAAGACCAACTGTAAACATTTGCACATGTAGCACAGAAATATGCATCTGTCAGCTTTATATTACACATGACTAGAGTTAGAGTTTGTGCTGTGAGGATGGATTCAAACGTTTTATCGTGTGATTTAGGAAGAGCTTGAAAGTTTTGTAGTGTGAAAGGAAAGTTTAAGGTGTCATTCTATTCAGAGTCTATTTGTTTCTGAAGACCAGCTGGTGGTGTAAACTTCTCCACCTGTTCACTGCGTCTCTGTGTGAACACGATGTAGACTCAACACTTTACATTCCTCAGTGAGGGTGATAGATTACGTAATGAGAGAGGGGACTCCAGGGTTGCAGAATTGGAAGTATATGTTGCAGTTTTGGCAGATATTAATGATCTTCCGCCTTCTAACTTTCTTTTCTTGTTTCCTCCCTTGCATGCCCTCTTTCTGCCCTCGGTCTACTTCCTATTTATCTTGTCAGGAACGTGCTGAGAAAGCTACTGACTCAGCCGCAGCAAGTCAAAGAGGATGTCCTGTCTCTGGAGGAGATCCTGGCTGAGGGGGTTGAAGATGAGATGGCTGGGATCTGCCCTTTCGTCCATCTTTCCCCTCTTCCTAACTCTTCTAATGGTCCCCTGCCCATGCCAGAAGTGGGCATACCAAGGCTCTGCAAAGCCAGGATGAAGGCTCTCCAAGAGGCCAGCTACTACAGCGCTGAGCATGGCTACCTGGACGTCACCATGGAGCTACATGCTATGGGTACTTTTCAAATGGCAAGAAGAGGATGTGCCTACTTTTCCAGTTTATAGAACCAAATAATAAATCCTTTCTATTTAACCAGGCGTGCCATGGAAACTACACGTGTGGCTGGAATCTCTTCGCTGCGCCCAGCAGCAGTCCAGGACAGGGGTCACCCTCTCCCTCCTCAAAGACTTTACCACAATCAAAGAGGAGGACTACTGTGAGGAACTGGTCACCACAGGCCTGCCCCTTATGTTCAATATTTTGCGCACCACAAAGGTACAGTCAAACGCAATCATGAGTATGATTTTCACACTTTTTCAGTGTTAAACAGGTTTAATTACACATTTCTCTTCTTCTCGTTCTATTACTTTCCTTCAGAGTGACGCCATTACACAGCAGTTGGCAGCTATTTTTAGTCACTGTTTTGGCCCAGCACCCCTCCCAGCCATCCCTGAGATGAAGGCAACTCTTTCAGCACAGTTGGGTAAGGAAACTATGATCCTTTAGAGTGTATGGATATACACACTCAGAGTTCCAAGAGGATAGCCTTATATTGGCACCGATTTCAGTATTGGCTAGTGATAATTAGTCATTTTGACATCTAAAACACCAGTAAATGCTTAAATACACAGTTTTCTTAAGCCTAAAGTCACCGTCAACAGATTCCTTATACAGTGATACAAACCCTCAAACAACACAAATGTAACACTTGGGCTGTAAATTACATTTTTTTTTTTCACGAATATTAGTTGGTAAAACAGTGTCTGATATTTTTGTTTTGGTAATCTTATCAGCAGTAACGTGTACTAGAACGTTATGGGTTTTATGCATGTGCTGTTGTTTTTCTACAGACCCACACTTTTTGAATAACCAAGAGATGTCAGATGTGACATTTGTGGTTGAGGGAAAACCATTCTACGCACACAGAGTGCTTCTGGTTACTGCCTCTGACCGGTGAGTGCAGAAAGGTACAAGAGTGCATCTTAAGGCTTTTTTATAAGACCTTACTTAAAGGATTTTATTTTGCTCTAGATTCAAGTCTCTGCTGGCATCAAGTGGATCAGATGGAAGCTCCAATAAGGAGATTGAGATCAGCGATGTCAAGTACAACATATTTCAGGTAAGAAACACATTCCCTATTTAGATGTGTTGCATATGACAAAACACATATTATTTAGATCAAATTGCTTATAAAGAAACATCTAACCTCTGTACAGGTGATGATGTCATACCTGTATTGTGGAGGAACTGAGTCACTGAAAAAGAACGTGTCTGACTTATTAGAGGTAAGTATTGTTAATCACATTAATCTGTCTCGGGGTAGGCATCTTAGAAATCCCAGCTTTAGTTATACATCTTCACATGAATTACTCATTCTTGCTGACAGTGGAGATTGTTCTTTTATTGTTTTTTTTAATTTAAGTTTAGTAACAAGCTTGACATAGAAGAGTTTGTGTTCATAGCAACAATTGAGCAAACAACAACTGTGTTTAATCGTCCTGCCTGGCCAACCCTTTCCAAGCATGAAGCTGTCACTTTGATTTTGAAATACCCTTATCACAAGTACACCAGCTGGGCTTTCAAATATGTTCTGCGTTTTTGTGCATTTATCAATTTAAAAATCGTTTTCTCTTCATTTTTTCATTAGTTTTTATCGACAATTTGTAGCTTCTTGAACTGAAAACAAAAGAAAATTCCAAATACATGTTACACCATTAATGTTACACAAAGTTAAATATTGCTTGTATGCAAACAGAATGAAAAGATGCATGACATTATTTTTCCTCCATTAAAATGTTCATGTTTTCTCCTGCAGCTGTTGTCAGCTGCTAGTTTGTTCCAGTTGGGGGCGCTACAGAGACATTGTGAACTCATCTGCTCTCAACATATCAACCTAGATAATGCAGTCAGCATCTACAAGACTGCCAAGGTAACACTTACTGATAGACTTGGATTGGACTACTGTGAGCACAGTACATATGTATACATCAGTGCTATTTCAGGCATGAAAATATGACGTTGATATAGAAGTTGTTTTGATACTATTGGTTTACATAAATTAGGTCTATAAAATTTGGTCATTTCACTGTCCTTACTTCTGTCAGGTTAATAGTTCGGTGGAGCTGAGCTCGTTCTGTGAAGGCTACTTCTTGCAGCAGATGCCTGCCCTGCTGGAAAGAGAGAGTTTTAGGAGCTTGCTGATGGGACCCCTGGGGGCCCGACAAGGAAACAACTCCACTTCTACGCTGGCGCACAGCCGGGGTGACTCACTTGTGGAGGAGCTGGAGACCACCCTGGCTCAACGACTTCGCTCTCTCTACGTCACTTCCCGTGTCTGAAGACAACATGGCAGATGCTGTTGAGAGAGGACAGAAATAAGTGGATAAATGTGGCAATTAAGAAGTCTCACCTTTTCACTGATACAGAATCAGATCTGAAGTGTTTCAAATACAGAAGTTTTCTTGGTAACATCTGATTTTTTTTGTGTGTGTTAAGGAGCAATATTTTGACACTGGGGCACAGATTAGTGAGATGCCTGGCAGTGATTTACTCTGTGGGCAACTCAGCATTTCATACTTTGTGCCAAGCACTCTATCAGAATGGTTTTTGTGACGTACAGCGTTCCGAAGAAGAAACTATGATGCCTTTTCTCCAGGGCTCAGGAAGCTTTACTGGACAAGCAACAAGTTGAAAGTCTGAATAATAAGGCAATGCTGCCCTCTAATGGACAAAGCTTGCAACATAAATAATTGCCCTGGAGGATTGGGATCAGTGGCAGCCTCACGGTTTTGACTGAAGCAATGTAAAGTGATTACAGACTGAAGCCTTTATTGAAGAATTGAGTGAGGTGGCCTTTTGATGCTGGACTTTAAACTTTCTGTTCTATAGTATTGCGTAGTGGGAGGAAGGCTGCAGCCTTAAACTCCCTGCATCGATGTAAGCTTTGGATTAAAAAATCTACTTTTTTAATGTAAAAGTTTTTATTTTCTGTTTGTTTTTTTTAAGTATGATGAGAGCAATGAAACATTTCAGAAGAGTGGGATGGACATTTTCTATTTAATGAGAAAAAGATGTGAGAGTATTTAACGGGGTGTCCCCTTTTTTATTTTTATTTTAGTCAAAGCAAATTATTAGTATGAAAAAAAAAAAAACCCCGCTTCTGCTGTTTTACCAGGTACGCTCTAACAGTTTATTAAGCTTGTGTATGCTGAGGTTTAATGCTTCGACACAGGTACAGCTGCGGAGGCTAACATGGGATTTGGACGACAAGAGTCTGTTTTTGTGCTGGATACATTATTAAACCTGGTAAACAAATCATTTAATGTGTGAATTGTTTTGGACTCACCTGGAATCGGGGAAAACAGCAGATTTACAAATGAGGAAGCCTACAAAATGGAAATGATTACATATGAAATACAGTCTTACCACAAATCCATGGCATGTGACGTAATGAGGGGGGAAAATAATCTACTGCATCAATCTTAACTTTGTGTATAAAACCTTTTTCCTCTCTGGTCTACACTTACCCTTGCTTGCACTGGTAGAAATAAGGATAACAAACACACCATAACTGAATGAGTTTATTTGTTTCAGCACTGAAGATGCTCACAGTTATGTTGTATGGGGATTACAGTCAGTTTTGCTCCTGCTCTGTCAAAAGACCCATGTAGGCCTCTGAATCATTGGATATCCTTAGTGCTGCTAGCTTCCCATTGTAGAAAACAGAAAGGAGGGCGCATATCAGGGTATTGCTTTGTGTTTGTAGTACTGGTATCCCCTCCCTGTGCCTCTACTACTAACGGGTAGAGAGAGCCCAGACCTCAGAGCCTTCCAGAGAGAGGTACAGAGTTGAGGAAGCATCCTTCAAAAACTTTGTGCACAAGATAAGGAGGAGGAGGAGGACGAAGGGAAAGATCAGCAGGACCAAGGGAACAATTTAAAAGAAAAAAAAGAGCCAGAAAAAAAGCAGAAAGGGTGGGAAAGTAAGGGACAGAAGGGGAATTTAAATTTTAAAAGGTAGTTTTGTGGAAAGAGAAGTGATGAAGGCTGAGAGAAGGAGTGAGTTTGGCATGGAACATTAACACTAAAGCCATGCAAAGAAAAGCTCATGTTTTGACATGCACACAGCAATACAAGCTAAAAGCACAGAGCAGGAATCCCCAGCATTGTTGAGAAGACAATCAACCCCCACGGTTTGTCTGTCTATTTACAAAGAGAAGAAGCAGATCAGGATCTGTGGTGTTCTTCTCCTCCAGCCTGGCCTACACGCACAATAATATGAAACTGACAAATATCAATAGAAGAGCATATTCCCTCTCCAAAAAGAGGCTAAGTCTACATTCTTAAATTACTGGTAAATCATTTTTTTCCAAGAGTTCCCACAAGTTCTCTTTCCCTCTGCAGACAGAGCATGGAAAAGAGAATTTA
This sequence comes from Oreochromis aureus, assembly GCF_013358895.1. Taxonomy (NCBI): domain Eukaryota; kingdom Metazoa; phylum Chordata; class Actinopteri; order Cichliformes; family Cichlidae; genus Oreochromis; species Oreochromis aureus. The sequence goes on from NC_052948.1 coordinate 5,856,266, forward strand.
TGACTTGTCAAAGTTCACATAATTCAGTTAAAGTCAGACCAAAACAAAGGAAATAAAAGTTCTTTTTTTTCTTAAATGTCCCATTTACGAACACACAAGAGGGTAATAAATAACATTCAACTGACCTAACAGCTTTGTTCATATAAATAGCCAAGATATAATAAATTAGGAAATCAAACAGTGAGATGAACAAACATGAATAAATAAGGACAACAATACAAAAATATCCACAGTTGCATTTATCACGTCATTTTTTCGTTTGTTTCTCTACTCCTACTGCTGGTAAGTGAGACTAGAGAGAGGTATAAATGAAAACCAAAGAGAAAAAGTGCTGCAGATAATAGGAAACAGGAATGTTTGGATCATTATTGGGTCAATCAAACAAAGACGTACATGATCATGTAACAAAAATACACAGAATTTAAAATGACAGTAAGTGGCAGGCTCAGGTTTACCAACCTGTTCCTATGGTATCTAAACAGTGTCACAACTAGACATTTCTTTTTTTTTTTTACATAAGAAATGATATCAGTCTGTACAACAGAATAGATCATTCATTTTAAATACCCGAATATCCACCCACTTCCCTCCCCCCAACCCTATACTGTCATTTAATATCCCCGGCTGCCCTGTTCTGCTCGCACCCGACTCCTCTCTGAAAACAATTCCAGTCTGTTTTGCAGCAATAGTATTAAGTCTAATAAAGTCAGTATTTCAAACCCAGTTCTTCACAAAGAAAGTACATTATAATAAAAAGCAAACAAATACAATCCAGCAAGCATCCGTGTCGGCTGTTTGGGCTTTCCACAAAACTCCTCTCTCTTCTCTCCTCCTCATGTTTCTGCATGTTGTCTTCTTTTTTTTAAAATGTTGTTCATCATTGTTGAGACATCCCAGAGTTTTTGTGCATACTGGATCTGTGCGTGTATGCGTGTACATGTTTTGCGTATGTGGCATCTGTAGTGTTTTTGAATAATGCTTGTTTTCCAATTAGCAAATGCTCCTTGAAGTCAGAGAACGGGGATAGCTGGTGAGGGGAGCGAGTGGTCTTGTTTTATTGGGATGTGTGTGCTTGTGTGTTTCTAAGAACGGGAACACTACAGGATTTTTTTTGTCTACTTCTACCGATGGCTGCCAGGGGTGGAGTCGGGGTGCAGAGGAAGATGAAGGTAGAAGTCTGCATGAAGGGTCTGTTTCCATGGTAACCCCTCCCCCAGCACACCGCTATAAGAAGAGTCCACCGTCAACAATTGTCCGTCTCTTGGCACGCTGGAGGGGTGTGGAGGGGTGGTCGAGGGAGGGCGAATGGAGCAGGGAGCAGGAGGATGGACTTTAATAGGTTTTCTGGATAATTCCTGGTATCAGAAACAAGTCAGGTCATCACACAGGTTAGCAGCAGCATGGGAGCAAACAACTGAGGCCCACAGGTGATTAGATGGTTAGGGTACAGGGGTGGTAATGATGGTGGACACTGAGGGGTAATGGAAAGGGGAGTGGAAGGACAAGGGTGTGTATCTGTTATGTAGGTGCAACATGTTGTTTGCAAAATATCACTTTGATTCTTTTAATATATTTCTATCTATATAAAGTCATTTTATAGAAAAGATGTCCATAAATGATTTATATATATCTAGCTATGTACAGATAGCATATTCTCTCTGTGCCTCTGGCTTAAAGTGATACTGGGATGACTACAAAGCGTCACGGTCTAAGATTCCTCTGGTGTCCCCACAGACGCCACCGACAAGTGGGCTCTGTCTCGGCCTGCAGCGGGGAATTTGGTGTCATTATTTTCTGGGTCATGCCTCCGGACCTGCATGGGTGAGGGGCAGTGCTTGGAGGGCGTGCCAGGGGGGTAGGGCACCTGTCCATTCTTCTCGTCTGAAAAAAGTTGTTTAATTACGTCAAAGAAGTTACTCAATGGGCTGCCTAGGTACACAGATGGGAAGAAAAGAGGACAAAAAAGGGGGGAAAGAGAGAAGACAGAAGAAACAAACTAATGAACAATGGGGTTCACAGGATAGAGACATGGCTACATGTAAGGCAGAGCGAGCAGAGGCGAGGAGGTGGTAGACCCACGTACACTGTGCAAGGATGAGAACTGCCGAAGCAGCTGTGTTTAGACCACGTAATGCATTAGCCCCGGCAAATCATGCATACGTTTCAGCGCAATCAACGGAAAAAATCACAAGTGCCCATCAAGTCGAAGTAGTGTCCAGTGTGTCTGAACGAGTTTGGCTGGCCAGAAGCAAGACAGACAAGATGACAGAAGCGAAAAATGAGAAAGCGTGGAAATTCAAGAAAACGCTTCCTGTGAAAGAAGCATTACTGCTCCCCCTGAAACAAAGTCTGGGAAACCTGTCCTCCAGCATCAAACCTCTGACACACCCTCAATGTAGGTGTGTCAGACGTTTGGTTTGACATACTAATCATGAGTCATGTTTTTGCTTTTTATTTTTCCTTAAATCTCAAGGAGACATCATCACTTTTAGACTACTGTAATTCCCTCTACGGGGAGCACATCCAAAAAAACATCTCTGATTGTTTAAACTTAGCTGTCAGATTTCTAAGAAACTCAGAGAAGTTACTTCTATCCATGCTACACCACACTAGCTACTTGTTATACTCAGAATTGACCTTAAACTAAAATTTCATTCATTTTATTTTTAAATACTTATACAACCTCAGTCCCATCTCCATTATAGACATACACACACCTTATGAACCTGCCCACTCCTCATGACAGAGCCTCCAGAATTATCAGACTTCTGTATCCGTTTTATCTCATTTTCCAGAGGAAATGAGGTTAGGAAGTATCTACTTTTATACCAATCCTCAAATTTTACTTCATTGTGAACTATTTAAGCTGTATTCTCTAATACACAATTTTACTGTGTTTTGATATTCATAATCATAGCACTGAAGGGCAACATAGACTTCTCATTAGTGAGGCTGTCTACCTTGTGGTAATTGTACATAGTGATGTATATAACACAGTAAGAGACCTGAATGGACCTCAGAAAGAGGAAACACTTGCAGTGGGTGTACGTATGGACAATAGTATGCATGCAAATGATACAATTATCCCATTGCAGATAAGCATTAAGTACACCAAACATAGGAAATGAAGCAAAAAAAAAAGAGGCGATGGTCCTTTTGTTAATGGTCCGCATAGGCATGACTGATCAGTCAAAAACAAGACTGTTTCTGACTTTTTTTGCAGAGTCTAAACAAACAGTTACAGCATCGATAAAAAAACAGACTGAGGAGCTACACGGACGATAAAGCGCACAAACATGCTGGACTACGAAGTGTCTGCACATCAGCAAAATGTAGATTATAAAATAGAATTTCTTTTCTTGAGGTAAAACGTTCTGTTATCAGTCTGCATGTATTTCCAGTATGACGACTGCCTGCAGTATTGTGTAAATTAGAAAAATTGTCATATACGGATTGAGCAATCACATGCAAGCGCACATGTGAGAAGGACAGTAGTTGATTTCTACTGATCCATTATCCTGCTGGAATATGGCTGCAGCTAACTTCTTCCCCATGTTTCTTCCACATTATTTACTTAACTCTTTCCCAGTCCAGATTGGGAATTCGTGTTTTGAAAAGACTACAACACATTACATAATAATGCCTTTTCTCAAAAGCATCTTTATCTGAATGAATGTAACTACATTATACTGCCTGCATTCCCCCATACTTTAACTGTTGTTTCACCTCTTTATCGTCTTCGTAAGTACAGGTCTCAGAAATGCTGTCATCACTAGTGATTAGGGGACATAATGACCAGGTCTTGATGAAGCCCTTTGACACACTGTTATGCAAATCAATTTCTATTCTTATTTACAGTCACTGACTTTCATTTTTAAATCCCTTTTGTTCAGGTACTACTAGTGTGTAAGTGGGTCAAAGAAGAATAGAGAGGAGGAGAATAGGATTGTTTTCATGCTGATTGCTTCTCAGCGTGATGCTGCAAAGACATTAATTCGTTCAACTAGCCTTTGTCAAAAATAACTTACTTTGACTTTTAATACTAACTGTATCAGCTCGGACAACACAAACTAAAAATAGTGTACTTTTCAGTATCTATCCATCTATTGCTTTAAGCAGTTCTCATATCATACACAATACTCTGAATTATACTCCGACAATGTCATCTCTCCTACAGAGACAGCCCACTACGTCAAAACCCCCACCACCATTAAAACCTAATCTAATGTAACTTATTGTAATTTTACCCTTCCCACACCTCAGCCTGGTAATGAGCTGCACGATATAAAAAGATCAAAAATAATTGGTAAACTTACTGAGCCACAGCAATGATAACAGACTGTTAAATATCGTAACAGCTGTCATGACTGCTGTTCATTTCTGAATGCCAATGAGAGTAATATTGCGTAAAAGACACAGAGCAAAGACACAGCTCACACTTAAAAACTATAGTGGGACATGCTACCAAGACCTGGCATGGAACTGGATATGAGTTTAAGAGGACAGAGAAAGACGCAGACAGGGTTCAGAACTGGAAGCGTTTCCTCCTGATGTTGTTTCCTTGTCTGTCCAGCAGATGGAGCTCTTGGATGGCAAGTGAGATGCACACAGCTCGCAATGATTCAAAAGAGTCAACATGTTAAGAGTAGAAAGGGGTGAGTTGGAGCCCTATGACTCTTCATCATCCAGACTTCACATTTATGAAACAGGATCGAGCCACAGTGGCACAAAAACAGGCTTACATTTGCTGAAACTGTCACCTCTGAAACTACTGAGAAGATGAGAGAAGAAAGAGAGGCTAATAATATTATCAAGTTCACATGTGAATGGCTGGGTGATGATGATCGTTGACCTCAGAGGTTTTTGTATCTTGCTTTTAGCGTTGGACTGGTGAACATACAGAGAGAGAAAGCGCACGGGATGCCTAGACAGCGCACTTATCAGGTGTGGTGTCGCTACTTGGCGCAGTGCAATGTGGGAGTGCGTTAAGGGGCAGAGGTGTTGCCATGGTGACAGGCTCCAGAGATCAGTCTTGAAAGTAGGAGTAACAGAATGCGAATCAGCTTACCCTACCTCTACTCTAATCTTCGCTGCCAGTGGGCAGCGAGACAACATTTGACCCGCAGTCGGTGCTTGAGAGCAGCTCCCACCCTTTCATAGCAGTGAGGCACGGGCATGCAAAGGAAGCCGATTGGAGAAGCAGAGAGTGGCTTGAGGATTTCAAGCATACTGAGAAGACGGGTTGGATTTAGCTTAGCTATAGCGGCGAGTGTAGCTCATCAAGGGGCGGGATGGGCAGATGAGGCGGTAGGGGAATGGGTGAAGAGGTTTTGGTAAAGGTTTGGAATTTCTTTTTTTTATATTTTTTTGATAAGGAATTCTTACTCACCGGAAAGCTGTTGGACCCCAGGCTGATCGTGTGTGCTTAACAACTGGCTCTGAATCGTCTCCACTACTCGTTTAAAGCGCCGGCTGGGTCCTTCACAGAGACATAGATAAACACATGAATGCTGACATAGTAGACCGTTTGTCCTGGAAAACACTTACAGTTGTTTTGGTAGGTAAAGCAAAAGTAGCATAAATGATGTCTCTATTCCATTAAGTGTCTGAGCAAAGCACGACAGTAAACCAGAATGCACGAAAGCGGCACTTCTACGAGTTCAATGCTGCCATTAATAGATCTATTCTCTTCTTTGACAAGTCATGGGGTGCTTTTCACTATGCTAACTTTTGCTTCCTTGCCTCCAACTCTCCTCCAGTGACTTGAAAATCATCGCCCTTTACATGCACCACAATGAGATAAGAAACAATGAAGTTTCTGGAAAGGATTAATATTCATTTTTTGGTGTGATATATAAACAAACACATCAAATGTAACTGATGGCTTAAGAATGATCCCATACTTGCATGTGTCTTGTGCATACTTACTGAGAAGACCTAAGACACGTGATGGAGGGAGGGGGCATGTTATTATATTGAAAAAACCCTAAAAAGTCTGTTCAGGGATACAGAGTATCAGCAGCATGAAGGCACACACCAGAACTTGTACAAATATGATGCAATAACCAAATAGATTTAAAGGTACTGCTTTTTGAAGGCAAAGCAAACAGGGACATGGACGTGGTGCAAAATGTGAGGTGGAAAACTGCAGAAAGCCTGAGATTATAAACGGGGACCAGAGATGAGTGCTGCTGAGAGCTCCTGCTGTCTACCTGTTGTGTACAGTATACGGTCAGTGACATGAACAACTGGCTTCTATTACACCCCATTCAGCTCAGCTGTGCCCCCATTTATGTGAAACAGAAAGAGGAGAGTAAAAGAGAGCATGTAGGTGTTTGTGCAGAACTAAGCATCAACACACGGGTTCAGTGTGGAATTGTGCATAGCTTGACTTCAGTTTGCTAAGTCTTATCAAGAATTCAGGATTTTAAAAAAATTAATTCACAGGCAAGCATTTTTTTTGTTAAGTTTACAACACTAACATGCTGTCAGGGAAAAAAGGACTTCAGGCTTGTTTGTTTGTTGAATATACATGACTCTATTAGTTTAAAGTGTGACATTCAAAGTGTTTCACTTGTCATTTGTGAGCTTGAATTTAAGGCTAATGAGATGGAGAGCCAGCTGCTCAAATGCCATAATAATACATGCATGTCTGTCCTCTGTGATTGGTTGAGATCCTTGGTTTGAACTTGACCCTTTCTTTCTTTCTTTCTTGGATTCCAGCTTTAAGTACAGAAGGAAGACTTGGTGTATTGAATTTTTAGAGAACTAATTCCTCCCTTGTATGAAACACAGTGTCTTTCAATACTGTTACAACACTTTCTCCATTGATTTTCAGTTCCACTGTTATACCGTTTGCATCTACTCGAATCTCAAACAGTGAAGACACATGTAGGTCAACTTGAAGTGCCAGCAGATGATGTAAACTGAGACAAGTGTTAGTTCACACAAGCCACAAAGTTAAACCTAGTCTGCAATTCTGACAGGTCAGCTCGTATCAGTTCCAGCCCACCATCAGCTGATTTTTCAAATGACACTCTTTTATGTATTTTGCTTGCAAATCTCAAACAAGGCAGATTATTTAAGTTGCTTTAGCCTGCCTACAGTTAAAACACATCTGCAACCCCCTTTGCAACCCCACTCTAAAAGACTTCTCATTTTAATCCTGTAACTGACTTAATCAGCGTCATATCTGTTCTCACTGATGCTTTCCCTGCTTCTGCCTTTCCACATATCCTCACAGAAGTGTGGATACCAGAGCCGCTGGTGAACATTCTGCTTTTGATTCTAAAGGCCATGACTGTAATTTCCTGAACAGGGACAGCCTTTCTAAAAAAAATGAGTAGAAGCAGGTGAAAATGTTGAGATGTTCTGATGATTGCTGAAGTATCCTAACCTGAGAGCAGGGTGAAGGTTACAGAGTAGATGCCATTCTCCTTAGTGGCAGCTGTGCTCTCTGTGTAGGTGATATCCACCTGAAATTTCACCGGCTTCTGGAAGACTGTGGGGCCAGCTGTTGACTTGTACTCTGCTCGAAAAGAGGTCTGAGAGATGACACTGTGGCTCAGGCTGGGAATCTGTGGGGGCAAAAAAAGGAATCGTGAAAAGAAAATGTCAGAAAGAGGAAAAAAATAGGAATAAAAATAGGTAGCACAAAGTAATGGGATTATACATAGGAAGCACTGATGTTAAATTTTTCTCCCACACCTTGCAAATGACAAGGTGAATAAACCCTCATTAAAATACCCTCCACATAGTAGGAGCCACATTTGAAACTCTAAGGAGATTAATGCCTCGGGGAGTAGCCATGCATGCCAGAGAGACTTAAGCTAATGTAATCTTGAGTCATCCAACAACATTGCACTCTCTTGCCTAAAATGAATTTGTATGCCCAATGAACAGGTGAGCCCTGAAATTGTCACGTTTTGCCATAGTGCTAGAGAGGGTTTGACATTCCATTAATGCTAGAGTGCTGAGAGGTATAATTCCACCGATTCAGGTGCCAATCTCCTGTCTGGAATACCAGCTAGCATAACCCAAAGGAAAATAGCTTCCTCCAGGGATGAGGAAACAGATTTGACATTGACCCACACCGGCAGAGTTTGTATTTACTTAGACTTTGTTAAATCTAACTGGGGTGAGGATAGGTTCTGTTCAATTATGTACTCTGAATATCAATGACCACTGCTTAATGTTTCTTGGTACTGATTCTGCTGCGCTTACTGAAAAAGCTAACGCTGCCTTACATTTCTGCATGTATTTGTAGAACCACGCAATAATAAAGCACAACACACACACACAGATGCAATCTACGCTTTTTCTCACCCTGCACATCTAAATATACAAACACACATGCTCAGAGCACTGTATTGAGGGCAAGGCATCTATATGCTAATGACCAAAGCTCAGTGTTGATTTTCTATTGACCTCAAGTGGGTCTACAGTCAAAGAGAAAATAGAAGCGGTGAATACAAGCAGTTTACTGGATTGCTACATAAATCAGCACCATGTTAGCAAACACTCAGAGCGTGCCTGCCTCATAGCAGAGCCAACATCCCGCATTAGAGACCAAATACCCAGGTGATACGGCTGCATTCATGCACAAACAGATACAGTGTCAGAGAGAGGTGGGGCACACAGCAGATGGGAAAAGGGTCAAGGGTTCATCAGAAGGGACAAAGAAAGAAATTAGCAAAAAAGTGGTGTGTGTACCGAGAGAAAGGCTTGAACGATGTCTGCCTTGATTGAGCTGAGAGGTTTGTCTTTGATGACAATAAAGATCTGTTCCTCTTTTTCCAGGTTGATGAAGTTACCAAACCAGGATTTTTTGGCAAGTCTGTGAGGAAAGAAAAGACAAAGTCATTTAGCAGAATATAAGCCCAATGTTGTACAAATACATCTTTATACAGCTGACCATTTTTGCAACCTTGTTTTAGTTCCCTATCAGTCTATTAATCCTGAGAAATAACCACCTCCCCACAGTTCTGTGGGGATTCAAAGGAGCAAATATTCCAGTGCATTGTGTATGAATGGGTTTGAGGGGGGTGGGGTGACATAACTGAGTCTCTCTGTGAACAGAAGGAGCAGAGGCAGATGAATTTACTATTGGCCTCAGCCCAGGTGCACTTCCAACCATATGGACTCCTGTTTTCTGGCATAATATTAGATATAAGATTTATAATATTTAGCATTACATTTAAATCAATATAAATACCTAGTAAAATATGGAAACAAATGAAGATTAGCCTAAAGAGATGCACTGTTCTGCAGTAAGAGCCTGGCTACAGCTCACGTGACTGTATGCTTCTGGCCGAGCTAAAACAGGGTCTTTCTCTTATCAATCTTCCAACTTCTTTCAGTTAGGAAATTCCTATCTAGCCAGGTGGAAATGACCAACACAGACAGCAACCAGCCAACCAAACAGGCATATCTAGGCCAACCTTGAGTTATCAGGCCCATGGGAACTCAAAAGCATCACGCAGGCTCATCTTCCCTTCCTCACAACCCACTCACTACCTCCTGCTACTGTCCTCTTTCCAACTCAGACCAGACCGGAGGTCATTACAAGGCGACTCAGCAGGCAAAAATCAAACATTCATAGATGTTACACTTTGCAAAACATCATCCTATCGAGAGTGAGCCTGTTTGAGCCAGTGGCTAAGGGGCTGAGAGGTTATGCATAGTTATGATAGCAGTGGTGCTTTCAGAATGGACAGCGTCTGCTTACTCTGGGGAAGACTCTGGTGTGAGGCTGGACATCTCCTCTTGTGTGGGAACTGTGGAAGCAGAGTTAGACGTAAGACGATTGTGAAAGACTTAAAAATTGTCAAAAAGTATATTACGGTATAATGTACAGTAAAACGTTTGGGGAAAATACAAGATTGTAATTTTTCATGTAAATCAGCTGAAATCTACCTTGGAGTTTCCTGCGATGGAAACGTGGTGAGCCCAGGAAGCTGTTCTTGATGGAGTTGAGCCGCGTCCTCCATGGCATGCCTCCAATAGAGGGGCTTGGGGGCGGTGTTGGAGTAGGTGTCCCAGCTGGGCTGTCCTTGGGAGTGTGCACTGGGGTGCCCTTTGGGGTGGGGAGGGGGCTGCCTCGAGGGGAAGGGTGAGGGGTAACCTGTATGAGGGGGATAGATTTGGGTGGGTGGTCAGTAAATGGAGAAGGGGCTGGTGCTACAGGGTGAAAATGGTGCAGCCTGATAGGTGACAGGGGCATCACAGGGCTAAAGGGCACAGAGAGTTGGGGGTTGGCAGCATAATGAGCACGTCGTACGTGGGGGCTGTTTAAGATGGTAGCACTGGCGATGGAGGATGAGGAAAACGGGGAGGATGGGGAAGATGGAGAAGTAGGGGTAGGAGGCACAGAGGCAGAGGGTGGCTGTGATGGAAGCTGGCAGGGAGTGGAGGGTTCTGATTTGGCTGCAGGTGCTGGATCAAGGGTGGTTTCAGGGAGTGGGTTTGATCGTGTGGCTTGGAGGGGCTTTGGGACAGCTTTGGACTTGGCAGGGAGTGTCTGTGTCTTGTTGAGTGCTTCTGGCAGGGGCTCACTGTTTGGAGTGAGCGAATTGGGGGTGGAGATACGCTGGCCTGTGCGATTTGGAACGGGCTCAGGGGATGGACAGGGGCTGGTGTTAGGGGACTGGGACAAGTCTGGGGACTGAGGTGGTACACCAAACTTTCTGACAGGCTAGATTAAAAGAACAACACAGCCAAGAGGAAGAAAGAGGTGTAAAACAAAAAGACAACAAAATAAACAAACAGAAAACACACACACACGGGAATGCATGCAAGTACACAAACACACAAAGCAAAGAAAAGGAAAGGAAGGGCAAACCACCACACAGGTAAAGGAAGAAGTAGCCAAAGAATTTGGAGGCAGGTGCACACACATAGGAAAGATGGAGGAATTGCAAGAACAAAAAAAGAGAGAAAGGAAACATGATAAAGACCATTCAGTGACTCATGTCAAAGCAAAACAAGACAAAAATGAAATGGGAATAACAATACCAGAAAACAATGTGCACAATTTAAAAAAAAAATCCAAACAAAACACAAAAAGACAGACTTTATTTGCATAAAACATACAAGGCATTCCCAGCAGAGACAAGCAAGCAAACACAAACACACAAGAGAGACAAAAGGCCAATTGGGCTGTCTCAAAAACAAGTGGAAGGTGGCAACTCTGCAGTCAAATTTCCTGATTATTTATTGATGTACTGATTTTACATGGTTCATTTGCAGTCACACTGGTTCACTATTTGCCTTCAACACATTCCTTTCTTCCAGAAGCTAAGTCTGTGAAAATAACCCCACACAGAGCTTCTTGCTGAGAACACAATCCAGGCTTTGGGTGGGTCTGAGAAATCAATTTCCCTTTCAGATAAGCCTGCAAGAACCTGTGTGGTGTGAGGAGCTCGTCTTAGGATCCTGGCTAATCTGGAGCCTTCTCAGGTTAGTCAGCTGGAAAAGTTTACTACAAGCTCCCCAGCTTTGAGCAAAGGAAAGCGGGATTTTCTGAAGCATTCCCTGAGCTGGATTTCCAAAGAGCTCAGGCCATAGAAAACAGAGAGAAGGATAATAAGTGCAGAGGATGGAGAGAGAAGAGGCTTTGTGGGGTGGAGAAAGTTTTCTGTGCTGTCATGTCTCCTGTGTGCAGTCAGCAGTGTGCTTTACTTAGCATTAACAGAAACATCTAAGCTATATGGAAACACAGGAAGCCCTGATATGATACAGGATATGAAAAGGTAATCAAAGTGGACCTATACTTTCTCAAGACACAAAGGTAAATCCTTCAAGGCTGATAAATGTTTATATAACGGTAAAACGGACTGGTGGAAAAATATTGCTGTGCAGAGAAATATTGTTTTCTTAGTGTGTGTGTGCTTCTTTCATGGTCAGAATCAGACATCAATAAAACGTGATCATCAGTAGTTGGTTGGCCATTATCTCAGAAGGTTAACAACTAGTTACTTAAGAACTGGGTCAAGAGGTGTGCGTTTTATGTGTGTGCGTGTTTGGATGTGAACTGAGGATTACGACTCACCCGTGGGCTGCTGAGCGGGCTGGTGGAGAGACCAGAGGAGGCTCCACTAATAGACCGCGACCTGTGGTACAAACATGTGAGAACACACAGGAGAACAGTAATTTGTGGTATCAACACATGACCTGTCACATGTTTGAATGAACACAGGTGGAGGTGAGCGCTTGGTTACTTGTTACACGTTATTTAGAAAGTGGAGCAACATATGGTGCTGTCATACTAAGCACATGGGTTACTATCAAGCCCCCTGCAAACACAACACCTACCACACAAATAGGGTACGTGTACCACAACATAATAAGAGCACTGAGGTAAAAACTACTACCAGCAATTAATCTCACTCAAAAGTCAGTTTAACAGATATTGATTTGACAAATCTAAACTTCCCACACACTAGGATTCACACTAGCTTTAAGCCACATTTAAAGTTTGATAATAAACCAGTCATTCTGACTTCTTAAGCCTTTAGGCCATGAAACTATCTCGAGAGGGAGAATGAAGAGAGACATTTGGTTGAGCACCATTTGTCATGTTTGTCTTTTCCCTCGCAGATGCCGTCAATAACCCCTATGAGCAGAGTCCTGTTCAGAAATGAACAATCACAGCACAATCTGTCTTCATCAAGCACGCACGTACACATGTACACACACAGACACACACGCAGACCCAAAAACAACGCCTGTCAACACTTGGAAACACCAGCTGCTCACTGTCACAACACTGTTCTTTTTTGTCATTCAATCTAATCATACCCCTCTTCCTTCTCTGCCCCCACTTTCTCTTTTTATGTCAGCATGGGTGCATTTATTAACGTATGTCTGGAGCTATAGATCTTTTGTCTCTGCTTGAATAAAGGGAGAGATAAAAACTACCTGGCTGAAGAAGATCTCATGAACAAACTTGAGAAGAGACTGAGATCATTTAAAAGTGACCAAGTAAAAAAGGGAGGATGGATGGAAAAATAAAGAGTGTGTGGAATAACAGGGACATATGTTCACTTCTAATGCTGGAAGCATTCCCACAAGACCACACAGCATCCGAGGAGGCAAAAACTAAAAATGATTATGGCTATCAGCCTAAAAAATGATAATACTGTTATAACAACTGCTACAGCCATAATCATACTCCTGAGAGTAAACAAAGCAGAATAAGGAACATTAAAAGCTACCAAGAAAGTGAGGGAAATTTAGAAACACCCACTGGCAAGCTATTTTTATAAGTTTACCGCTCCCCTTCTACAAATTTATTTAGTGCACACATCCTTTTACACATGAGTAGGCGTGCCGAGACCATGCTGGCAAGGATTTCCTGTTTCATGGAACAACTGACCAGACAGTTGGTATCATTTACATTTAAGTCCTACAATCCACTGAGACATGGCCACAGTTGCTCACTGCAGCACTTGTGCACATGTAGCCAACTGAACTTCATTTAAACATGGCCAAAACACAACGTCCTCCGGCCATTATGAGCATATTGTTAGGAGCACTCTGCATCTGTTAGTGTTGGACCAGCAGGCCTATAAAGCTAATGTTGCAGATGGTTATGCTGTACAGTAATAGGCTGTCAGAGGCTCACCCTTGCTTCAGAGAGAGGATAAAATGTTGTTGTTCAGTGCTTTATTTATAGGGAACAGCATACACAAGGAGGGAGTCATTTATCATGTATCACAGAAACCACAAGCCCACATTATTAAACCTGCACTGGAGACAGTGTTGCAGCAAGCTAGCTACTCTACTCTCGAGCTACTCTGTGCTTGTGTGCTCACTATGTTTACGCGCACATACAGTATCCTGGATTTATTTTTGGAATGTTCTGGCTATGTAGCGCACATGTAAAGGCCATGCTGCAACAAATCTTGAACCCTCCCAATTGACTGTTATTATAATTATTCTTTTAAATTATTCTTAGTGCCTTTTGCTTTGCCCTTGGACCTCATTTGCAGTAAGCTGGCTACTGATTGGTTTCCCCTCTTTGCTACAGCATGTATACTGTGGGTGTTATCACGTGAATTTCATTTCATTTATCCTGATACTACATGAGCCTCATCATTGCCAAGTCACTCAAAGGACTCCTCCCCTGATAGGTTACCTTCTTATCAGGGTAGGAATACTGACCAGCCTGATGTTGAACGTAACAGTTCCAAGAAGTCTTACAGCTAAATATTCCAGGGCGAAGATCACTGATAAAGGGGTTCCTTTTCAGCAATATATCCAGTAGCACAGTAAATTCTCTAGATTTACTAGGTCAGTTTGGCCTCTCTTATGCTCTGCCATTCTGTTCTTAGCTGCTGGGTGACAAGGTGAGAGAAGAGAGTCATCTTTCCAATGCTGACAACAACCAGCTACAACTATGGATCTCTGACTTTGTCTTGAGTACAGGAAGCTGATGGCTCGTTCCCAGTAAAGTCCATGTTCACTGTCATGACTGTCAATGGACCCGTACATCAAGAGTTAGAGTAACTAATGTTACTCTTTTCTGCTCAGATACAAACTTGAATAAAGCAGAATGTGAAGACTTAATACCCAGACTTTTATGCCTGAGTAAGAATATTCATGCATGCAGTGTTTAACAGAGACATGGTCTCTGCAAAGACTCATTGCTATTTGTGGACAATAATACGGCACATGTACTGAACTAGAAGATGTTTTTCTTTTCTTTTTTTTTGGTTGTTGTTGTTGCAATTTTGATACCTATTATGGTAGTTCTCTTATCTAGTAGTCATTAATTCCCATAAGCCTATTTTAAAACAGGACCCATGTCCTCAGTATGTGACCACCAGTTGTCAGAAACCCATCCAAAGCGCCTGGGGAACTAACGTGTGGCTGCGTGGGGGTGGAACAAGTATAACAGATTCTGGGTTGAAGGCATGGACTGAAATAAAACAAAATGCAAGAAAAATAAAATGGATGGTGCCAAGAGCCAAACAGAAAATGAACAACACTGCCAAAGCCAAAGCACAATGCAACTGAGATACACATTCCCTTTCTAGCACCTCTATATTGGCTGCTTCTTACCAATGGGCCTCCTTTTACATATAGTAAGTATTCATATAAATCCACAAACTGTTTAAAATCATTTGCTTCTTTGAACCTCAACAAGTCCCTGCAGACTCAGTGCATTAATATTTACAGCTCAGTTCCTTAAATGTCTAAATATAGCAAGACCCCTGCAGTTTCTGTAGTAAAGATCACGGTTAAAGGTGTTTTATTTGTGCTTATTGTAGTCTCTTAAATAAATTAATGTCAGTAATTAGCAGGAGAGCTGACTTCTTACGACTGCTCTGACTACTCCACATTCAAACTGCGTGAAGCAACTAGAGCAAATCTCTAAAAAAAAAAATAAATCAATTGATATTCTCTCCTCCTCGCTGCAGCACTTTTCCATATTTCATTTACATATCATTAACCTCCCTTCATTTCTCCTGGCGTGTTGTTAAGATTTAAAATTAAATCAGTGGATTTCTTATGCTTTGAGTTAAGCTTTAAATGTCTTTTTAAGTGACATTTTTGCATAGAAAGATTGAAACGGACATTCACATGAGAAAGTCTCCGTGTGCATTACTGCACAACATAGCTACCGCACCTTTATTCCAACTCTATTCATCGGTACTTCATAGGAGCAGTCGAATTAACAATCATTTGTATGAAACTAAAGTTAGGGCTGATACTCTGAATGTAACTATGTGATAAATGAGAGGCAAAATGCCTGATAAAGGACGGGAATTCAGACATTTTTGTTATGTAATTTCAGATCAAACTGTTTCCAATTCTCTTTCACTATTTACGCTGGTGGAAATGTATCCTGTCAAAACACATGTTTCAAAGTCAGTCCGCTCTCTGAGGCCCTCTGATCTGAAGTTCTATGAATCTTCTGCGCTGTCGACAAAAGTTTGCTGTTGAGGAAAGATAAGGTTAGGTTCAGACAAAGTCACTGAAATCTTTGGACGTTATTCTGCTACGTACGCGCTTCCCCAGCACCATCGTCTATCCACGCACATGCAAGCAAGCACATGATCAAACACAGTGTGCACAAGGACGTGATAAAAGCCAGAAAAGTTTGAAAAACACACACAAGCGCACACACCAAAATCAAGATTCACACAGACTTTGTTACTAACTTCTTTTCCCCCTACTGATCAGATGGATAGTTATGGATTGCAGTAGGGGGGAAAGACATGTATAGCAGGAGAGCAAGATTTGATTTGATTTGGAGGCAGAGGGCCTGTGGCATACCTACAATCTACCACAGCCGATAGGAAGGCAGACAGAGAAAAACTAGCAGCATGTCCTCATTAGCATAGCAATTCCATACTAACAGAGGGGGGTGTTTGGGATTGAAGGTCAGCAGCACACAAGGGACCCACAGGAAAGATAGAGACAGTGGCGATATACAAGAGTGGCACGGTGCCCTGGAAGAAATTTGGGTATAGGGAAAAGAGCAAACAAACTAATCTGAAGCTGTACTGAAGAAAGATGCAGCAGAGCTGTTTTTGTTGACTGGAGCTGCTGATATGCAAGTTTGAGACACAAACTTTGTCCTCATAAAATTCACACTATTCAAGATGTGTGTCATCATCAATCGAATTATTGTTAGCAGGCTATTATTAATGGTTTATACAGTCAGTGCAAACTGGCCTTTTTTGGGATTCTAGTTATGACTTGAAAGATGAGTCAGAGTGAAGGGCAGAAAAAGGCTGCTACTAAACTAAGACAACCTTTAAATAAAGAAGAGATAAGACATGGATCGCCTGAAGGGATGAAGAGGCACAGCAGAAGTGAAGAAACACAAGAGGATGAATCTTAAACTAGAATTTAGAGGCACCAGCAGACAGAAAGAACAAAAGCACACATGTTTAGAGGCGGGAGCTCTTGAAACGGATTCAAAACTTCTGAAGTGGCTTCCCTCGGTGAAATGGTACGAATCACAATCTCGATATTTTGTTGTTGGCAAAACACTACGGAGAAAAGTTATTAATGCACCTGACATTTGGAAGAACTTAACTTTAGGACTGCATTTTTTATTCTATATAATAAATGCACTCCCCACCTCTCCATTTATGCTCTGTATCTCTGAAAGCTTTTTCCAGCACTCTGCCAATCTGACTATCATTAGGCAGATCAGGTTATCATCCCCTCAGATTCAATCTTCCCCGCTGTCACAAATGTCACTGCCTCTGAGCACAAATGTGTGGTGTGGCGATATATTGGTTGTTCAAATAAGATGAAGAGAAGGATTTTAAATCAGTCCGCTGTGCCTTGTGGGGGTGTGGTTCCGGCTTGACTTGAGCATTTCTAAAATAGAGAAATGGAAAATTGTTCTGCAACTAGAGAAAGTGGGACAGTATAGGAGAACTGATTATCAGTGCATTGAGATTACGAAACGAAGAGATAATTGAGCTAACGGCGGGTGGGGGTAGAAATATTTAGCCTCTGAATTGCAAATGCAGATTTCCCTGGTTTGAGATGAAAGTTAATTAAAAGAGTTAAGTTAAACTTCAAAAAAAAAAAGCATTAGCGTTACTTCACGCCGACTACAGAGTCAAGCTCAGCCAATTCCGGTTCAGCTGATCTCAATACCAGTTGAGATCAGCTGATAACTCAGCTCACCTACCTACACGTGCAATTAGCAAATCTCATACAGGGTGTGCTATTTAGGCTGCTGTAAACGGGTGAAACCCCAGCCTATGCTTTCAGTCTCATATCTCGTAACTGCCTCTGTTTTTGCATGTATGTGCACGGAGCCATGCATACTGTGGATTAAATAACTATCTATACTGCTACTAAACTATAAGACCTGTGAAGCCACCACAACAAGCAACATATGCCATCATCATTTAAAAACAAAGATTTGACTCAGTAGAAAAAGCCATGCTGCATCTTTCTTTTGCCTGAATAAGTGAGACAGAGAGGGGAGAGGTAAAAGCATGAGGGGTGAGTGGCAAATGAGTACCTTTCTTCTTTGCTGCATTTTGTACTGGCGTCAGGAATATCCAAGCTTTTACTGTAAACTGATTTACTACAGTGAGACAGGAGATAAAGTGAGCAGAGAGTCAGTCTCTGTTAATGTTTGTCTACAATGCAGCCTGCTGACACTGGATCCAGACTCACTGTCAGAGCTGTTAAAACACCACAGGGCTGCTAGATCCTCCTCACACACAAACACAGGACAAGGTCTGTCTTTACTGGTTCATTGAAAAAGGTATTGATTTTAAAAAAAAGAAAAGTTTTTCTCTTCACTTCTGCGCGTACCTTTGTCCATGCTGCGTCATATCGATAGCCCTCCTGGCCGGGACAGGTGAGCCTCCGTCCGTGACACTGAGGACCTCCATGGACTTCCTCTCTGGTCTCCTCTTGCCATGACGATTCAACATGGGAGAGTCCACTCTCTTCCTCGGAGGATCTGTGTGTGACAGAAAAAGAAATTATGATTTGGAATAAATGCAAAGCACCAGACACGTGTCCATGTTACTGCGAGTATATCTATGTGCTGCTCAGTTTTGTGTATATGTGAGCATTTGAGTGATGTTCAGGGCTGATCACACTGACATTTTAACTAATAGTGAATAAGTAATGGTTTCCTCCCAGACCTTGAACTAATGGCCACTGTATTGACTGTATCACATTCACTGAAGAGGGAGTCTATTCATCAAGATGTCGGTATCTCAGAGCAGTTACTCACACACACACACATTTGCACGTAATACTCCTATTTCAGTGATCTTGTCAGAAAATAACCCTGGCAGACGTCTAAGTAGAGCATCTCCGTCTCTACTCAGACTTCTGTGGGTGGAAATCTGTGCTTGGTTGCGGTGTACGCATGATAGAATATCTTTTCTTTTTTTTGAAGAGTTAATATCTGAGCCAAAGCAGTTGGGAGGTGACAGTTTTTTAAAAATAATAATAAAAAAAACTTCTCTGCCCTATTGACACCTTCTATTTCTGCTACTACATTTCATTGAAAAGCTTATTTATTTTCAATAAGCAGAATGCTTTTTCTACTGCAGAGCCAATCCACCGCTACTGGAGCCGATCCAATTTCTTCTTAACAGAGGAAAACACTGCAGAATCGTTCAGAAACTGGGAGCATTCATGAGTTACCTTTTTGTAGTGCTTAGTATTGTGCAAATTGGATGGTTTTGTTTGTGTAAACAGCAGTCAAATCCATGACTAGTTTAAAAAAATCATTAAAAAACAGGCACGATTCTTACATGGTGGTACAGTTCATACGTACTGTGTGTCATATTGTGGTTTAGCTTTCTGAGTTGTTCTTTTTTAAAAGAATATCATTTTCTAATGTTACACTCTTTATGAACAATTCTCTCGTTGTTCCAGGCCTCACCAATCTCATTGCGAGGGGGAAGATTCTGGTCCTCCTGACTAGGGTACCTCTCCTTTCGATCCAATAGCAAGAAGTAGATCATCTTCTCTTGGTTGTCACTGCAAAAAGGTGGCAGTAAAAAGACTACTGAAATGTCAGGAAAAGTAAAAATACTTAATTAATTCCTACACAACCATGCGTATAATTAGATACCTAGGGTGTGTAGGAAAAAAAAGTACTCATACCATATCAAACTGTAAAATCCCTCACTATGATTAATGTCCTATAATCTTTTGAGATTCTTTGTGAAGCACCAATAAATATCTCTCATCATTAAAACAAAAGTTTAGTTTTACAGATCATTAAGCCGTCGTGTAATAATATGCATGCATTTTTTAAGACGCGGCACATCTCTATATGCAGAGTCGACTGGTAAGTTTATGAAAGTCTCAAAACATTACGAGTTCAACCTTTTCTTTCTCGGTAAATCAGGAAGCCTAATATCTTTAGCCTCTAGGCCAATATTCTCTATGCAAAATTCCCAGGGACTGGCCCTCTATAATAAAGACAGATTGGAAAGCAGTAGGAGGCAAAGAGACAAGGACCTGCAACTTCAGCTAAAATGAAACAGGGGAAGGGAGATAGAGACCACAGATTTTCCTCCAGTCCAGCACTATTACGAGATCCTCCCAGGAGAAAGGAAGCAAATGGAAGGGATGGGTAGAGGGCACAGTGATGGAGTAATGCTTGCTTAGCATTAAAGTGGAGAGGATAGGCAAATGTAAAATAGTGGTAAAGGAGGAAAAGGAAACAAAGAAAAACTGCAACATCTGCACACTGGACACACATTGATAACAAACAACTGTATGAAAGTCAAGGACAGCATTTAGACGCACACACACAGTAGAGGAAAATATTAGAAACTGCAACTGAGACACAAATATTAAAAGCAGAACAACAACAATTTGACCCATGAGCATGTTCACAGTGGAAACCAGGATCAGTTTAAAGGGATTGTATCCAGTGGCAAACAGTATAAGCGCTGTGTGATAATAATTAAGTGATCTATGGCTTCTGACATCTAAAGCGACAGCCTCGCAGGATTTTACAGGAGCTGGGGAAAACCAAGGCTGAATGAGCACACGGACACAACACACCTATCCTTTCATTGCAGTGCTCTCTTCTTTTATCAAAACAACCACCAATCCCCATTCTCTTTTTTCTACAGGCATTTACTCACTCATCTGAGAGCAAGTCTTTCAGTAATTTGTTTTTGTCTCTGAAGCAGCCCAAAGAGTGCATGCTGTCCAGTACGTCGGGGTCGATGTCTTCTGCAGAGGGCAGGCTGCGGATGGTCACCTTCCTGGGTACTGGCTGCTCTGGCTCTGGTTCATTTTTGCCCCCTCTGTTAATACAAAGACATTCAAAAACAAAAAAGGACAACATCAGTGGGTTTGTTTGCTACTACTACTAATTTTCAGTAATTTTAAAAAAGAAGTTTTGGGGGGTTTTTTCATATAGAAACTTGAATTTGGAACACAATTGTGTAAAATCGTAGATGTACAAACTTTAATATGACCTTTTGTGTCAGTATGACTTTAAAAGTCTCTTAATATAAACTAAAGTCACAGATTTTCCTCAGGTGTAGGCACTTTTGCATGTTCCAGAGGGTGATTGTGTCAGCAGGATTCAGGCAGATGACTTAGTCATGCTGTTATATTCAGCAACCTGCCTCTTCTACTCTGGCGTCATTTCTAAATGTTGTTTCTTCATTATTATTATTATTAGATTAATTTATGTCACTTTTTTCTGCTGTTTTTTATGCGCACAAGCACATTTATATTCTTTAGGATTCAAATAAAAGATTAAACTGCACTGAGTCCATTTTCACAAAGATTTCTATAATATTCTAGATGTTTCTTTCACACACAAATCTACTACTTCTGCAAATGCGCCAATGCATAGAAGTTATTACAGAGACAGATTTGAACTCACACACTTCCCCTTTTTACCTCTGTCCCTGAATCTATTATTTTTCCTTCAGTGAACCCAGTGAAGCATAAATCTCGCTGGCAGCTATTGAAATGACACAGACCTCCACTTTTCTATATGCTGTGAACTTGTGAACCAGATCTACATTGATTGTTCACCCCACATAACCACCAACACTCCTGTTTCAGTATGTGCATATAAATTCAGGTGGTAAGGGTAATGAAAAAGAAATCTAAATATATAACAGTCCAACTTCAATAAATCAAGTCTTCATGAGGACTTATAATGTCGACCCACGGGTGAAACTGTTACTGAAGTTTTGATTTATATGGAAAGCTGGTGAGGTCATAATTCGCCTCATTCTCCCTGCTGTTCAATGTTTTATTATCACCAGCTGGCTGACTCTTCTGGCGAAATAAACAATCTCCTCAAAACAGGTTTATCTGTGCTTGAAAATCAAACATTTCTTTCTTTTTAACATCCCACAGTTAGTAAAATGAAAGCACCGCTAAGCACACTTTAGAAAGACGTCAAAACATGAAAAATCGCGGTCATAGCATGCGGCTGCAAAGAAACCAAATCATCCACAACTGAGGAACACGATTTAAATAGTTCATTCACCCTTTTTCCATTTTAACTGCTTATCCAATTTGGGTTCAAAGAGAGTACACCATGAACAAGTGACCAGTCCTTCACTGGGCTAACACAGACAATCACACACTTTCACAACACACCAATTATCCTAGAAAAATCTGGAATCTTCATGCTGTGAGACAGCAATGCTAACCACTGCACCACCATGCAACCTTCAGTGTTGATACTGCGTACTCCAAGTACTATGTATGTCATGCAGTCCTCCCCCTCCACCATATCTTAACCTCATCCAGGTTGTCCCGGGCATCTTGTCCAAAATCTCTGCCAGCCATCTGCTCACTGTGCACCATCTCCCTCACCAGCATCTTAATGCCTCCTACCTTCATGTGTGATTCTGAGGTTCCTTCTCATTAGCCTCATTTGCCTGTCTGTACCCAGCACTTAGATTCCTTCTGAAATGGTACTGTGTATGCTTACTCGGCAGTGTTTGGGGCCATGGTCAGTGGCCGAAAGGTTGGAATTGTTGATTCTATCAAAGTTGGCATTGTCTACAATTCTGCTTTTCTGCATTTCAGTGCATTTTTATGAAGGATAATGTCAACAATATGAGCCCCTTCCTGTCGGAACATAAGAAGCACATAAGACTCATCCCTGGTCTGCATTCAGCCATGAAACCATACATGTACTACATACACGATCACTGGCTTTCACATTTTGTCTGAATATAAGAGAACAGCAAATTGTATTTATTTGGGTGAAAATTGTTTAATTTATTGCTAAAAGAGTGACTGATTCAATAAAGATCTTAAGGACACTAACCATTTGGTTCAGTAAACAGGATTAAGTTTTTAGAAATTAAAAAGAGTGAAAAATGCTTAATATCAGGGAGAATAAGATGACTTTTGACTTTGCCAGCTTTTCACAGTTTCTACTTCATGGCGATTTTTTGTGGCTGTAGTTTGCTGAGGTTGAATTATACTAATGTTTCTGCAACTGTTTATATAAACAATCAGTTTTACAACCTTTCTTATATAGGACTTACAGTTTTTGTGGGACACTTAGTTTCAGAAAGTTAAATAAACTTCATCTGTTTGGCCTGGCACTGCGTTCTTCATCATCACAGCTCCAGGCAAGTGTGCTGAAAGATTGTTGGGACAATCACCATCTAAAACTACAGGGTTGATGGCCTTATTCAATTTTGTGTCAAAAGTTTTTCTCTTTGTGATTTTGACATGTTTTTTTTATTTAATTTTATTATGTTTTTACATCACAGATGAGTTGCCTGTGGAAAATGACCACATTTGTCAGACAAACGTCACCTCTCATTCATTCATTTATAAGTTCATTCTTTCAGCCAGTCACTTGACAAGCCAGTCTGCCGTGCAGAGACAGATAGCATGGCAACTTCCTCACTGACAAAACTCATACTACATTAGTCTTCTTGCCTAGCTCTTGTCTCCTCTTGTTTCTTATATCAGTCTTCCTGTGTTTACATGATCTTTCAGTACAGGACAGAAACCATAACTCAGCCCCTTCCAGGATGCAGACTCTCCTCTGATGATTCATCTTTGGTATTGCATTGCCAAAAGCAATCCTCAAACCTACTGGTAAATGTTTTTAATACTTAACAAAACACTTGTAAATTATTAAAATCTATTATAAGAACACTGTTATGAGAAAAATAAATAAATCTCATGGTAATGGCGAGCATATATGAAGACGTAAACACTTTAAATCGTGGATACAGATAAGTAGGATGCTCAGAGACACC
Organism: Oreochromis aureus; assembly: GCF_013358895.1. Classification (NCBI taxonomy): domain Eukaryota; kingdom Metazoa; phylum Chordata; class Actinopteri; order Cichliformes; family Cichlidae; genus Oreochromis; species Oreochromis aureus. Next base: position 5,879,989 of record NC_052948.1, read on the forward strand.
CCCTTTAAAAACTGATGTTCTCTTCTATTGAATGGTGTTGTTATTAAGTCGAGACCTACAGGGCTTTATGCATCTTCACAAATTAAGATTGTGGATGACAAGGAGGTGAAGTAAATTCTTCCACTTGATCACTTTAATCAAGTAGTGTAAATTTCAAAACAGTGTAATTTTCAAAAAAGACTGACTGCACACAAAAAAGACATCTAGAACCTAAAGTTTGTGGAACTACAGTGAAACAGAGATAGTTGTTTGAATGATGTTCCAGGAAAAGCCAATATTGTCAAATTATAACAAATCTACGGATCGATAATGACCAAATCAGTAACGACTAGGCCCCTTTTTGAATAATGTGCTCTGGATGGAAAGCTATAAGACAGAGACACAACTGGAGCCTTTAGTAGAAGAACCTCATGCATACTCAATTTATGTATTCATATTTCTAGCATTTATTTATTTGTTTTCCCACTTAAAAGCTCATCTCTTGACAAGTGTACTATAAATTTTCTCAAAAGATTCGTTAGCCTAAAAAGGTAGGTACACCCCTTTCTACATGTCAAACACTGGGTACACTGAGGTTAGCTGGGTTCAGTCTAGTCTTCATCATCTCGGTTCCTGCTGCCCTGCTCTCTGTTCAGCTGACCATATGCCTCACATCCTCTTTCACGCACTACCAATTTACCCCCACAGCCTCGAGACTGGAGTCGTGCCCTGCTTAAAGGTACTCTTGTGTACAGAGCTGGAACTCAAAGTCATTTTTCATGTGCCAGCTCCCTTCAGGTTTACAAGCCCTGCAGAATAGCTGAAGGGAGGACAGGAGTGGTGATGTAAACATAAAGAAAAAACAAACAAACAGAGGACTACTTACATGTACCACGTGTGCTTCTGGATCTGTTCTAACTGTAGAAGTAATGAGAAAAGAAAATGAAGATCAGTTCACAAAATGCAATTCACTTGAAAATAGTATCATGTTGTTGACAAGAGAATAAAAAGATCAAAGAAAACAGAATGATTACAGGTAAAGGTGAAATATATATTTTTCTATGTATAGAAGTTGTTGGTACATTACAACGCCAGTAAGTCTTGAGCTTACTAAGTTTCAAGCAAATAAAACAGACAATACAGGCAGGTTAAGCTGTGGAAGTAAATAATGAGACGGAAAAAAAACATATTGAGGAAAAGGAGAGAAAGGCTCAGCAAAAGCAAAAAAGAGAAAGGTGATACAACTGAGCTAAACACAGAGAATATTATCTCCCTCACACATGCTGCTGACCCTGCCAAGCCCTCTGGTCTGAAGGGAATCTCCCATTCTCATCCTCTTCCCATTTCACTGACTCACACACTCACTTTTTTTAATACTACTCTTGTCATCGCACATCTAGAGTGGCCACTTTGTCACCAACCCTGTCAACGTAGTCTTTTGTCAAAAAAGGAAAAGCAGAAAGAGAGGAACAGCGGGCAAAATAGCAACAAAGGAAGATGTCTGCTAGAATGACTCCATGGTGTTTCAACTGCCCACAGAAGGAAAGCGGATCAATGTCACCTCTGGGACTTTTTAATTTGCTCAAGCTGTTGTTGTGGAACCACAGGAGATACACATGACAGCTCTAATTATTGTCACTTATTCAGATGCATAGTTCTCGTGTCAGTGTCTCCATCAATGTCTTGATGTTGCCACTACCCTAGAGAATTTACCTCTGTGCTTCAGCACCGATGCATGCCTTCCTGAGATATTAGTGCAATCACAGAGCCGAGAAGACTGTGGTTACTGACTATAGGTGACTCTACCACAGAGGTCATGATATTGACAAGGACACCCTGCCAGTCAGATACAGACTAGTGGGTGACCTACTCTCTCCGACTTTTATTGAAGGCCTGGAGGCAAGAGTCTGGTATCGCACACAGGCTTGAAAGTGATGTGGTTTGAAATGTAGAATCACATCAATCAGTTTCTAAATGTGTCACTACTGATTCCAGCTGCTTTCAGGCAGAAGAGCTGCTGTATAATACTGGCTGAGAATGTTCTGTCCACATCGAGGTGTATATTTATCAAGGTGCTGCATATGTAATTCTCAGCTTGCTTGTGTTTGTCGGTGTGTAAGCAGAAAGAGAACAGTCACATGGCTGTTCAGTGGAGGAAGGACCACAATCGGTGTTTACAGTGGAGACTTACTCTGTTGTTTCAGGTCATGACATAGAGAAACACATAAAGTCAGGTGTATAAGTATTTGGAAACTGTAACTGAAAGATGTGCTTGAAGTTAAAACTTTCAGCTGTGATTCAAGGGATTTAACAAAAGATTTAATCCTTCTATTTTCACAGGCTCCAAACTAATTGCATAATTTAATGATAAGCAGTCGTGGTGAGTTATGGCCATGAATCAAAGAATTCAAGCTGATGGTTTTTAGCAACAAAATTACCAAGGTTGTGTCACTGCCTAAATACTTATGGACTTTATTCAATTAAATATACAGTTAAGAACAGCTTTTAAACAATGAACAAACGTTGGTTTAACCTCCTATGACCCAAACTCTTTCATGGCATGCATTTTTAATTTCTCTTTGCTATTTGGGCTGATTGGGACCTCATGGATGTAAAAAGAAAGAATTACGTATAATATATAAAACATAATACGTACGTCCTGCTCGTACTCGACTGAACCGCATGTGACCTATGGAAATGTTCTAACTATTCATGGGGATAGATTCTGCAAGGTGCCCGAAACTTGCCTCAGAGATTTTGGTTCATGTTGCTCCTTGATGTGGGTTTCCTGTTCCACTAAATCCCAAAGCTGATCTCTTGGATTGAGATCTGGTAACTGTGGAGGCCATTTGAGTACAGTGAACTTGTCATGTTCAAGTAACCACTTTGAGATGATTTTAAACGATGATGAGCTTTGTGACGAGGCACATTATCCTGCTGGAAGCAGCCATTAGAAAATGGGTGCACTGTGGTCATGAAGGGATGGACATGGTCAACATCAATACTCAGGCAGGCTGCGCCGTTTTAGATATTCTCACTTGGTGCTAAACAGTCCAAAGTGTGCCAGCTGCTCAAACTGTTGATACAGAGTAGGGGGTCTATTTATGCTTTCACGTTTTTCATCCAAATATTGCATCAGAAATGGAGACTAATATATTATAAAAATATTCAATTTTCCAATCTTGGTGAGCTAATGCTAATTGTAGCCTTGGTTTCTCTGTTCTTAGCTGACAGGAGCAGTCCCTGGTTTGTTCTTCAGCTGCTGTTGCAAATCTGCTCCAAGATTTGACGTGTTGTGGTTTTAACAAGTGGTTATCCCAGCATTTCACCAGTGTGTGAAATCACCTTTCTTCCCATTCCGATGCTTTTTTTTTTTTAACTTTAGCAGGTTGTCTTAACCATTTCTGCTGCCATGTGATTGGCTGAGTAGCTGTTCATGTTAAAAAGCAGCTGAACATTAGGCTTAAGAAGAAGAGATGTTCTTTTCCTCAACATGAATGCTAAACCCCATTTTCTTCAGCTTTACTCTTACTGTAGTTATTGCAGTCTTTGTAATTGCTGAGAGACCAGCAACATAAGGATCCTTAAGTGCCCTATTTCAGATTCCGAGATAACACTTGCCAATTTTGGCAAGTCTTTAAAAGATCACATTAGCCTAAAAACATTTGTTAAAACAAAGCGTTTCAGTCCACTTATAAAAAGGTTCTCGTGTCTCTTACAAAAAACCCCCAAAACACTTCCTTTATTTCCATCTAGCAACTTTGGTATTTGATCGACACCATCCCCATGAAGGTATTATCTGTCTGTGATGAACTGCTCTTTAATATAATAATCTAGTCAATCCTCTTTATTACTCAGGTACAACGAGGAGGCAGATCCTTCCACGGTGTCTTTTATCATTTGAATACTGAAGATGAGATGATTGTGCTAAGGTGGTTGGCTTAGTTGCCTCTGGGTCCCTGACTGCACAGACAGGAAATGGAGAGAAAGGCTTTTATTGGCCTAAGCCCCTTAATCCCAGGTACGTGCCCTCCCACTCAAACTCTGAGGAGGCCTTGACTTTGTGTGTTTACTTGTGTGCGTCTACTTACAAACCTAATTAACAGAAGGTGACAATAGACCTACTGAAACACAGCTTGTATTTAGAGTCTGATTACCCCATTGATTTGATTCAGCAAACATTATTATGGAAATAATCCCAATAAGTGAATGTCATATTCCATTATGATGTCACTTTTGCCCCTGAGTATACCTGGCTCAGGTCTAACTAGGCGGTCACTATAAACTCCTCGAATGCTCGATCTAACGAGGATATTTGACATTCCTCGAGGTTACAACACTGAGCTCTGTATGGAGGTCTGATGCAAGAGAGGGGAGCAGACAGGTAGCATATTCTCTCCCAGCAGCACGGTCTGCATATAACCCTTTGACTAGGACATTGCTGGAGGCTGGTGGACATATCTAGGGAATCTCAGGGTGACCTGTCCTCATCAGACAGAGGGACCAGAAAAATAAATAATATAGTGTGCATAGCGCATAATAAAAAGGTTTGATCTTTCTGTTTCTTGTTTCAATAAAAATGAGCATCCTGCATATGAACATCTCTTTTCATGTCGGTTTCTAAACTTTATTTTTCTGCTGCTACTCCTGCTGCTGTTTTTCACATTCCTGTTACTTTACTCTTACTCATTCTGACACGGTGTGAGATGATTTAAGGCATAAAGAAATGGAGCAGCAACATTCGCCAAGGGTGGTGTCATCACATTTGCTTACAGGCAAGTGCATGAAAATAGTTTTGTTTGATGCACTGATTCACAGAGATACCTGGAGAAGCTGTGTGCATACAGTAAAAATGAGGAGTTTTATTTTTTTACGTGTGATCAAATACAGTAACTTGCAGACTGTGTGTAGCTTTGTGCACTGTTCTGAATGCGAAATGCAGCATAACAAAGAAGGGCTCCACTGTCACTCAGGTTAACATGTCCGTTTTTTAGTTCTCTCATTATTCACATTCGCCTTTGTCCATCTCTCTCAACCCGACACTCCGTCCTTTATATCTCTGTTCTTGCTCTCTAATCCAGCCACCTTGCCAAGGTGATCAGTTGTTGGCACTGTGAAGTGTGCGGTACACAAGCAACACTTCTCTCCTGAATCCACACAATGTACTTGAATTTACACAGAACTGGGAATGATACAAACACATTTGTATCAAGAAAGAACAACAGCACCAAACTGATATATATATTTTAGTTTAAGTTAGTTGATCTTACTCTTACTCCACATCTGTCGAGATATTTTCCAGGAATAGTTTCTTGAATTACGTAAAAAATTAATTTGTGGCTTCTAAAATGTAATTAGTAAACACTGTTGGTAGTAAATATTAACTACGAAATATGTTTTGCTGATAGACTGTACTGTTTAAGTTCTAGGTACTATACGAATACTGAAATAAACTAGATAAAAGTAGGACCTTCTTCACTCCATTTGTGAGGCAGGTTATTGAACCCATCTTGGAGAACTTTCAAAAGCTGTTCAGTGGAAATATGCTGTCTCATTTGCATCTGTCTTTTAATGTAGTCCTAGGCAGACTCGGTGATGTTGAGGTGATAATAGGACATTATGTTGATGCTGAGGACTCTGCAAGGCCAGGTTATCTGTTGCAGAAGTTCCTCTTCTTATTGAAGATTGCTCTTTATGATTCTGTCTGTATGTCTGGGCTTGCTGCAATGCTAACAATCTTAACTTCTAAAATGCCCCTAAAACCTCTGCACCATATTAGATTTCATGTCTCTTTTATTCCCTATGCATAAAGAGGTAAGGTTGCAAAGTGTACTGAGTACTTTTATGTGCATAAAAGATATGCACAAATACACACAATTCTGAGTTAACACTGAGTCTCTTTACTGAACTGACCGTTAATCTTTTGGAGGCATCCACTTCAATCATGCCACGGAGAAGGTTCTGACAATCTGGAGGGATGAAGTGTGGCATGTGAAACACACCCAGCTTCACCTTCTCCAAAAGATTCCTTAAGTTGTCATCATCAAACGGTAGGGCGCCCTGAAGAAACATAAAGGCAGAGAAAAGAGAAAAGAAAAGCGACTGAAATGATAGTCGGCAGACGTGACAAGTAGGAGCAGAGAACTAAGTAGAGAAGAAAGAATTTGTGCTTAATACAACAGCAGCATTATGACAGAGAAAATGGTTTTAACTGACTGAAGTCACAAAAGAAAAAAAGATTATTAATGACTAACAACACTCGCTAGAAGAAACAAAAACACATTTTCAATCTTAATCCTGCACGACTTAAAAATTCAGCTTGCTTTTGCAACTCGTTCAACTCTCCAGTTGAAGCATTCTGTCCTAAACAGCAACGCTAAATAAATAATAAACAGCAGTAAGCTGAAAACAGGGCTTCGCTAATAATTACCCAGATTTCTCATTTACCTCATTCATTTAGAATTCTTTCATAAGAGTCATTTATCAGAGAGTGCTGACACCTCACAGATGTAGCAATTTGATGAATGGCAACCTCCATCACAAGAGAAGATGGAGGGGTGGAGAAAGAGGGAAGGGGTGAGGAAAATACAGAAAGAACTGCTGAGAAATAAAGAGGCAGGAAAAAGGAAGGTAGACTTGTGTAACAGATGATCTGAGTGCAGCCTAACTCCTGCGGAGTATGCATGTCTCCCACAATCAGACAAATGGTTATCTCGCGGCTAGTCAGCAGGACGAAACTGAAGAGAGACAGCATTTTTCTGCAGTCAAGCAGCAGAGGCGGAGAAAAAAAAACTTTTGTTTGGAGCGAGAAAAGCGTGGTCATGATGGAGATAATGGTAAGCAACATCAGTTTTATGCAACACAACAGTACTAAGTATACTATCCTTAAAACAAGTGCACACACATATAAGACAGACAGAGTGGAGGGAGAGAGTGGCAAAAACAAAGACAAATACACAGGGCCTGTGGCCAAAAGCTGCCCTGTCAGCATTGGTATTTATTTTAGGCTCTTGTCTTTCAGTTTGGCTGTATGAATTATTCATGGAGCTGGAGTGTGTAGGAACTACAGTACAGCTGTTGATGAAACAAAGCTTCGGGGCTGCATGGCTGGGGAACCACAGACATAATGCAGCTAGAGAATAGACCTGATTATGGATACAGCGTCGTCTGTGGATACAGGATAATGAATAAAAAGATGCTTCTTTTCTCTGATCTTCTGTAGCACAACTATATCAGCTAGAGGGTGTTTCTGCAACATTTAGTTTTTTTCATTTAAATGACAGAATTTGAATTTAACTCCTTAACACCTGAGTTTATGTCACAGGGTCCGCGGTGAGTTTAGGCTAGCACTCTCTTTTTATTCCACTACCTAAACAGTCATGATCGCCTTTTCTCAAGCTTCACTTCCGTTCTTTATTTATTCACTACGATGCAAAGGCTAGACTTACTCCTGGATATGACACAAAAGCAACACTTCATGGCAAAATTGTATTACGCAATATGCCTCTAGAGATGTTAAACTGTGTGTCAGTATAATATTAACATCATTTACTGAAGAACAAGCTGACACTCACCACCAACAGAGCAAAAAGAATGACCCCACAGCTCCAGACGTCTGCTTTCCTCCCGTCATACTTCTCTCCCTAAGGGCAAAACATTGTGTTAGACAAGTTTAGACTGAATGTTAAGGCCAACTGAAACAAGACGGAGGATGACTAAAAATAAGTTAGCACAGGAGGAATGAATATTGTGATTCTGTGAGTAGTCACTTACCCTGATGACCTCTGGACATGCGTAGTGTGGAGATCTGTTGGAAAGGAGCAAACAGAAACAGAAGGTTCAAGTTATCTAAGGACTTTTTTCAGTTGTACAGCTGTGCTGCAGAGTAAATAAAAGTTCACAACAGAGAAAACAAACAAGCATAAGTCACTGTCTGAAAATATGAACACAACAATTTATGCAGACAGTAAAAGTCTCCAGCGAACGTAGATCAAGATGTGTTTTAGGAGTTTAGGTGTCCTGAGGGTGTTTGGATGTCCTCTGCCTTGCTCAGTCAAGGGCATCCTCTCACAGCAGACGGTGAACACACCCACTAATCTTTACAGCCCCTGGATAGACTGACAGTAAAGCCAATGACTAGATTGACATATCAATATCATATGAAGATTTATGGAGCTACCTTGCAAAGACCCCTCCATAAGCCCAGGTCTATGGATGAGTGCAGCATATGGGTGACTTATTATTCTATATATTAATTCTTCCCACTGTTTGATATTCCTATATTTTCAAGGGATTTTCTGGAAATCAATTAATCACATAAAACAACTAAATTTCTCTGCTCCTCAAAACAAATCACCTGTCTCCCTAAACCTCTTACCATTATGAAATGTGTCGTCCACCTCTTTGTCTCACTCTGTTTAATGGCATAGCATTTGGGTCGACTGAGGAACTACGTAGTTTGTAAACAGCCTTTAGATTGGCTGTTTTCTTGTGCACTCAAGAATACAAGCTCTGACAGCCCAGCTTATTCAGACTGTCAAAATACTGGCCAAAAACAAACACGGCTACTGTGCCAACTCGGGATCTCCAAGTGCCTTTGCAGACAAGTCCTTGATGACTTTTCTTCAAAGAAAAAAACCATCAGCTCTGCACTCATTTTACTTCACGAAGGCCACAACACACAAGGCATGCAAAACCTTGTGTTCCCATTCAGGTCATTCCTTGTCAGTTCATCAAATGCCACACGGTCCCCTACAGTTTTGGTTTCGACGGGAAACTACTACTACTTCAAATCTACTGTCAAAGACTGGGAATGCAAATCTTTTCTTTCTTCTAGCATCCACCAATCTATGCCACGCTCTTGACAGTCTATATTCACAGAGCCATAGTAGCAGATATTGACACAGAAAAAAAAATCTGGAACTTCATGTGTAAAAACATACCTAACCTTCAGCCATCAGGACACTTAAATAAAAAAACAACAACAAACCAACAGAAACGCAAAATTTTAGCATTTCTTCAGGCAAATTTGTGAGAGTGAGGTGGGAGTTTTTTTGTTTGTTTTTTGTTCGGTTTCTTTTGTGTTACATTTCATGAATTCAGATGGGTTCGGATGAACTGACCCACATATAAGAGGTGGAAGTAGTCAATAGGTCAAAAAGCTGAAGCCAATGCATCAGTACTTTAAAGTGCAGTGCCACTGGTGGTTGCTACAAAAAAGGATCCATGTAGTTCTTTTATAAAGAAGGGTTTTTTATAAAGAGGTAAATCAGTAAAATGCCTCATGTTATTAGGATTTTTTGATCAAGAATTTTTAAAATAAAATTATTACTTTTATCTAACGAAAACGTTCATGTATTCATCCTCTAAAGGTGCGGCCACTTTTGGTATGCCTTAGGAACACCGGGTCTAGGATGAGCTTTGTAGTGCTCACTTTGAAACACTCAGTCCACTCATTATTTTATGTTTAGAAAGCCCCTTCTGCTATTATGATAACAATCTGACTTTTGAAAGGCTAACCTAGTTCAGCTGCAATGTTTCCCACTATCACAACTCTATTTAGTAAGTAATTTGCTGCCAGCAACTCGCAGCACAAGCTTATCTACACCAGGTATACAGTGTTTCATTAAGTTAACAACCATTCAATGACGCGATAAAATCCATCCGAGTACGCTTCAGTGAACAAGCCAGTTAACAGGGTCAATGCTGCAAAGTTCCTTTCACATTTGATTGCGGATCAAGTCTGGGTGATATTTTAGAAACATCCATGCTGCTCACACCAGGTTCAGGTTATATGGTGGGACACTAAAGATAAATAGAAAACCGTGAGAGCCACTTCCCACTGACCAGCGTGAAAAATGTGGTCTTTAGAAAAACAATTCAACGTGGGTTTGGCATTACATCAGTCTTTTCTCTGTCTTTCTCAAACTAGCATCACATAAATAAAATCAACAGGAAAGGACTGTCTTCTATTTTCAGAGGGCAACAAATAACACAAAATTGATGCATAAAAAGTTGTCTTTACCTCATGTATCAGCTCATCAGTCGTAACTGTCTAGAGAAGGATTTCTGGACCTCTACAATACACAGTATACTGGACACATGTATGAAGGGATGTATCGTGATCTTAAGAGATGTGATTTACCACAGAAGCATTGAAAGAAGCGCTGAGACACTGAGACACGAAGCTGATCTTCATGAAAATTCATATTTTTGGACTAAATCCGTGCACTTCCTCATTGCATATAAGATAATTTCCTTTCATCAATCTGTGCCA